>NC_062531.1:10101715-10174215 GCF_022655615.1 Tachysurus fulvidraco | reverse complement strand
AGTCTGTGAAGCAGTTCAAGGGGGTGTAGTGTGGGGTTACAGCTGCGGAACTCCCAAACCAACATTATTATTATAAGTTATTGTGTTTTATTATCAAGCTTATTGAGTTAGTAGAATATTTGACTGGTCACTCGAACTGAAGGGGTCTCAAAAAACAAGGAAGTCTATAATAATGTCAACTTGGACCTAAAGTGTTCAGTTAGTAGACAATTTAGGAATGGAAAGCTTTATGGTTCTATATATTACCATAAAGTGGTTAGCACGTTCGCCTCACACCTCCAGGGTTGGGGGTTTGATTCCCGCCTCCAC
The DNA here is from genome assembly GCF_022655615.1 of Tachysurus fulvidraco. Taxonomy (NCBI): domain Eukaryota; kingdom Metazoa; phylum Chordata; class Actinopteri; order Siluriformes; family Bagridae; genus Tachysurus; species Tachysurus fulvidraco. The sequence goes on along the minus strand of NC_062531.1, from coordinate 10,173,906 downwards.
CTTGTGTATGTGGAGTTTGCATGTTCTCCCCGTGCCTCGGGGGTTTCCTCCATGTACCCTGGTTTCCTCCCCCGGTCCAAAGTCATGCATGGTAGGCTGATTTTCATCTCTGGAAAATTGTCCATAGTGTGTGTGAGTGAATGAGAGTGTGTGTGCCCTGCAATGGGTTGGTACTCCGTCCAGGGTGTATCCTGCTTTGATGCCCGATGACGCCTGAGATAGGCACAGGCTCCCCGTGACCCGAGAAGCTCGGATAAGCGGTAGAAAATGAATGAATGAATATTACTATATTTATTTATAGCTGTAAATAATGAAGTGCTGTAATGTTAATATTTAAATAATTTAATAAAATAAAATATATTAAATAAATTAAAATATAGATAGATTTAAATAATGTTCATGAAAGAAACTTCTACTAATATATATATATATATATATATATATATATATATATATATATATATATATATATATATATATATATATATATATATTAGTAGAAGTTATTTATATATATATAAAGTATATATAGTCATATTTATACTTTGTTGAGTTTTGTTTAGTTTTTTTGCTTGTCAGAAAGTTTCACAAGGCATCCCATTTCTTTTTTGCAGTCTAATTTAATCTTGGCCAATTCCCACCCACCAGCCAGCTTTCCCTCTCATATTACAGCTACCAACTGTGAGGGTGTCTTCTTCTGAGACATGTGAAACCAGCCAGCCACATCATTCTTGAACTTCACTGGGCAGCATAACACACTCAGAGGAAAGTTCAATCTACCCCATTTCAGCATGCATGAGCTTACAGATATCTTTGATTGGCTAGTGTCAGTGAGATATACAGGGAAGAGAGAGCATCCCTGACGAGAACACTGAAAATTTTTGCTTGCTTGCTCTAACAACCTTTGGCATCATCAGGATTTGCACTCACTATCTGTGGACCATATCCTGAACGCTTTCCCGTTGTGCCGCTGAGGGAGTCAGGGCATCTAGATGAGACTAGAGGCCTGTATTGGGACTGGGATCCCATGTGATGCAGGAACAAAGTTGCACAAGATTTTAACTTTCAATTGGGTTTTAATTATGCTATTATATTTTGGGAGCAAGAACTGACTAAATTCATTAGAAAATATTACTGCCAGAGAGCCAATGCTGGATAGCTCAGCTGTATTCTGTATTCTGTATTCCTCTGAACAGCTCAGCTGTATTCATGATTCTGCCTCACGTATAAGTTGTTTTATTCAGTCTGCCAGATGAATAAATTTAAATATCAACCAACGTGTTTGACTAACAAAAACGCATTATGCCGGTCATGCTGTTTTTTACCATGAAAGAATCAGTGAATATACTATAGTTCCCTTAAAATCTGCAGTAACTGCTCTAACTTTGAAACGGTTTTACATGACATTGCCTTCCTTTTTTATCGTCTATCCTCCTTTCTGCTCTTTCTTACTTTGCCTTCTGCAATCTGTTACTAGGTGCCAGTGCTCTGTTTTTGTGGGCTGATGGTGTGTATGGAGCTAAATTGTTGGTCTTGATTTGCCGGGGTTGTATCGGTAACACACTAACGTTGGTAATTAGCAGTGTAATCAACTTGCTAATTTAAGCACTGTTCACTGTCACGCCCCGTTCTGCTCCAGCAAGGACAAGCAGCCACTGCAGTGCCTGTTCTCTGTGTTTCCTTTCCTCCTTTCCTTTCTCCTCTTCTCACCTTACCTCCCTCTTATCCTTGCTTCACCTCATCTCATGTGACACGCTTTCTCCTGTCGTCTCCTCCCCACCGCCTTTCACTCCTCCCTCCAACTCTTCACCTTGATCAGCAAGCATCTCATGTGGCTTGGGGGATTCCAGTCGTTAGAGAGTATGCTTTGCCCTGCCAGGGAGGGAAGATCAAATGAGCTGTTTAAAGATTTATTCATAAAGCTGCGCTGTATATGCAAAATAAAGCTGTAGGACGCATAATCACGCAAGCTGAGGCAATAAAGCAGATGACCCATGCGTCAGCGCAGGGTTATCGGCTACTGTGGAGGAGAGCGTGCCTGAGGAAAACTAATTTCACCCCGTGGAGGAAGCAGTTCTGTTAATCTACATCATTTTCCTTCACAGACCCAATTGGATCACTATACGGTTTATCACTCTTATACGCACTGTATGTGTATAGTGTGTGCCACACATCTACTGATTATTGAACAGTTCCCAGTACACCTTGGTTCTACTTCTAGTGGGTTGTTCTGTGCCCTTGTCCACTATGTAGAATCAATCCGGCTGCAGTCAATAAACTGCTGTAATCTCACTGCAGTGTTGCCTCATATCTCTATGCATATGAGGCTTATAGACACATTAACTCCAACTGGCTAGTGTAACGTTTTCTTTTTTTACTACCCAATTTCTGTTCTCTGTGTATTATATAATCTAATCTGTGTATTTTGTTCTTCAACCTGTCAAAAACGTTAATCCTGAGCCATACAGTGATATGACTGTAATGATGAGCAGAGGCTCAGTTTGAAAGGCACAACATTCCCTATTGCCACCATCCAGCTATCATGTGTTAAACAAGTTCACAGCTTGGTAAAGATATGAATTCCTCAGCAAGGTTGAATTGAATTCTTATCATTCACAGGATTTGCACCAAATAAGAGAACAAATAAATGTTTTTCAGCAAGAAATAAACTCAAACTTATCCGACACACATCGTGATTTACTGGAATAACAGTATTGCCAGGGCAGCTAGAGTATTTTTTTCTCCTCAGATACAAAACAGTGAAAGTGATGACAGTAAAAAAAGTCATCATTTTCGGTGTGCAGCATCATAATGACGAAAAGTTTGGATTAATTATTGTTTTGTATGAACTCATGTGTTGGGTGAATTCAAACCAGTCTCTTTGTCTCCTCACTGTTTAAAGACTGTACATATATATAATGTCAAATGTTTATTAACAGCTGCTCAGTAATGTACAATACAAACCACAGCTCAGAGTATAATCAGCTACGGTGCTGAGACTTAGCTAGAACCTTCTTTTGGAAAAGACTCAGCTCTAGATTTCAGGCTACTAAAACTTCCAGTATTTCATGTAACAAGAAAGAAAAAAAAACATGTGGTTTATCACTCCTGTCATGAATTGCACCACGTGTGTTGGGAGTAAGGGAAAACGTTGAGAAATTCCTCTGGGTTCCTAAAACTGGTATCAGGAACCTCTGATTGATTCATTTCCACTGTTGAGTTCAGTTTCTGCCTGTGCAATGAATTTCATTAGATGCAATCAAGGCATGATTAAGATGAAATTGACTGCCACCGCTGTATTGCCATAACATTGATTTACTTTTATACAATATATACAAACACGTACATGATGTAAAACATTGTGTGTTACCATGGTTATGTGGAAAAACACATTGCTAATTATATCAAGCCAATGTATTATGAACTGGTTTATTCATATGTAAGGAGAGGCAGGTGTGTGTGTATGTGTGTGTGTGTGTGTGTGTGTGTGTGTGTGTGTGTGTGTGTGTGTGTGTGTGTGTGTGTGTGTGTGTGTGTGTGTGTGAGAGAGAGAGAGAGAGAGAGAGAGAGAGAGAGAGAGAGAGAGAGAGAGAGAGAGAGAGAGCATGTATCTAATACTAGACCTACATATTTAGAGTTCACACACACACACACACACACACACACACACACACACACACACACACTCCAGGGTCTGTGTGCTGCACTGTGCTCCCTTTCTTCTGCTGTAATACGATTTGTCCTGGCTATTGATACGCAAAAGCCCTCCCCTGATCCCCCTGTTTTTCTCACCCCCCTTCCCAATTTCCACACTAACACAATTAGCATCTCGTCAATAATGCTCAGCATTTCATTTTGCTGCTTTAATTAACAAATTCAATTTGCTCGAACCGCTGTGAAAACAAATTAAAAGCATGCAAAATTAAGGCGTGCAGCTCAGAGGATGTGGCTAAGGTGATTACAGATGCTTCAAATTACTGTTTTCTTGTTTATTTTGTCATGGGAGGGGAGAGTAATAGGCAGTGTTGGAGTATAGGGTCTGTGTAAAGTGTAGTAACGCCATGAGGAAGCTTTATTGTAAGTGTCTGAATATCTTTTTTCTGCTTGATATTTGCTCGCTTTAAACTTTAGTAAAAATCTTCTACATTTCTTTCAAGGTTTTTTCTTCCAGAATCAATCTCTCTCTCTCTCTCTCTCTCTCTCTCTCTCTCTCTCTCTCTCTCTCTCTCTCTCTCTCTCTCTCTCTCTCTTTCTCTCTGTGTGTCTCTCTCTCTTTAATTTGATTTTCCCCCTAAATAATTGTTCGTTTCATTTTCCTGCACTTTCACTGTAAAGGCTATTATAAGAAATAACAAGTCGCTTGTCTTGTTTATGTGAAATTTGAAATCAATTACAGTGGTTTGTGTGTGCAGTATTATTCTTTGATTCTTCAAATCTAAATATTTCTAATTTTATGATTGTATAATAAGTCTAAATGTGTTTATAGTAAATAGAATTAAATATATTAATAAATAAAAACAGGTTATCGGTTTTTCTGTGTCAGAATGTGTGTGTGTGTGTGTGTGTGTGTGTGTGTGTGTGTGTGTGTGTGTGTGTGTGTGTGTGTGTGTGTGTGTGTGTGTGTGTGTGACATGCAGGTATTAACGTATCAGCCCAGCAGCATCTGTTGCTCTGTCACATGTTCTTATCAGTTTCAGCGTATTACGTTTACACAGAACATACAGCCTGTCATTTTTTTGTCTTATCTCTCAGAGCAGAAGATCCAAACTTCAACAGCGAAACTTTTCATTTTCTCTCCTTTTGTGACTTTTGAAATGCCGAGATTAGTGGCAGAGACACACAGAGGGATTATCATTCATATGGCATATTAAGTATGAGATTGGCCAGCCTATTTTCCAACATTTAAGAAAGAAAGAAAGAAATCTAAGCAGCCTGAGTGACATGCCTGCAGCTTATAGAACAGCAGTATGGGACCAGTCAACATTTCTGTTGCTTGAATATGTACATTCTCACCCACCAGATATTATTGTGGTCTTGTCCTTTCAGTGTCATTAGTGTTTCACCCGTCTAACCGCTTCCTTCACATTCATGAGTTTTTTATGCTGCCAGAGGCAAAGACTGATAACTCAGACAAATCCTGTCAGCATAAATCCAAAGCATTTCCACATTCAGTCAGTGTTCTCAGGGATAATGACATCCTACAATGCATTCTGCTTACCACAGCTTTAAAATGCCATGCAGCAAGAGTGTGTGTGTGTGTGTGTGTGTGTGTGTGTGTGTGTGTGTGTGTGTGTGTGTGTGTGTGTGTGTGTGTGTGTGTGTGTGTGTGTGTGTGTGTGTGTGTGTGTGTGAGAGAGAGAGAGAGAGAGAGAGAGAGAGAGAGAGAGAGAGAGAGAGAGAGAGAGAGAGAAACCAGTAGCACTATTAAGGAGCACAAACAGTATGTAGGATTCACACACACACTTGTCATTTAAACAACACTCCTCTCACTCCTTCCCATTCATCCTTTAATCCTTTCTTTATCACACTTTATTTGCAGTCAGTTAATAAAATGCACGTCCTGCCCTGATTGTCTTTAAGGACGGATCTGATTGCTGAAGTTCCAGCCCATAATGTATTTTGTTGGCACGGCCACACAGCAGCACAGAACATGCCCTTTTACGCCTCCCCGTGTCTCGCTCAGCGGTTTACTGGGTGTGTGTGCCCTCTTCTTAGAGATCAGGGCACTTTGTAGTAATCACTGTAGTCCAAATTTAGCTTTGCTGCAGAGCCTCCGCTCCTCGGGTCCTTCTTTCTCACTGTTTCAGACAGACAGCCTCAACCTAGCACAGTCAAAAGAAATTTTTCCTTCACTTTTTCTACACACACACACACACACACACACACACACACACACACACACACACACTCACACACACTCACACACACTCACACACACACAACCAGTTTCTCCCTCCCCATTTGTCTCTAATCATGCGCAATTTCCAACCGTTAGTCACCATGTCAGCTGATGAGCTAACGTTTATTTATTTATTTTTTTTAATTACAAGCATCAGTCCCAACTGCACGGCTACTTCATAAACCGCTGTGTTGGTATCAGCACACACACATTCCGTCCGGGGCTAACCTCGTCTCTGCACGGCAGAAAGGCCACTTTCTGCTGCAGCAATCTAAATGACTGCTGAATTTACCAGAGTGTGTAATTCAGGAAGAGGATTGTGCATGTGATGAAGGTGCACAGAAACTGGAGCACAGCAAGTACACAGCAGATTACTTAGTTTGGGATAAGAAATAAAAAAAAGGGCAAAAGCCCTGTTTAAGTATTCCTGTTCTGTTTGTCACAGTGCTATCATTATCTGCTGTTTGTGGGACATATTTAGTACAGTGGCTATGTTTAGATGCAGTGATTAATTCACTCAGATTGTTTATTCGTACTGAACTAGTTATGTGTACAATAAAATCAGTCTCTACATGTAATAGAAATCAAATGTCAGTATACATGTACAGTATATGAGAACCAACCATTCATGTCACTTCCTATAAATACTGGCTTCCTGTCGGAGTATAACGAGTAGATACCTACTACTCATCAGGTGAGTCGAGGACTCTGTCTCATTGCTTGACTGGTTCCTGCACAAATTCCCTACTGGTTAGGAATCAAGCAACTCTCACATTGGAAGCTTTATTATACGGTTACCGTGACAACCTCTTGAGCTATGGATATCACAGCAATTAAAGGCAACCTATTTTACCTTGTTAGTTCAGGCCCTTGTCATATTGGGCTTAATACATTATTATCAGTGACTTAAAAAGACAAAATGCTACATCTTTTGCCATCCTTTAAATCTCTTCTAATTTTTCTGTAAGCATGGCTGAGATATTTACCAATTAAAAACAAACTAAAACTGACAGGGTTTTAAATGCAGAAAGAATAAGTGTTAAAGACCCTCATTGTTCTACATATAATGTAAGATTATTACATTTATTCTTAGCCATTTCTTCTGACTGTGAGCCATTTTTATAGTCATACTCTATTGGCAGAAAACTAATTCGAAGCAATTTTACTCACTTTAAGTTTTCTAGAAAGAAGCAAAATTATTTGCTAATAGAATGCAAACAACTGAAAAGAAATGAGTAAAAATGGCTAGAAATATGCTTCATAATCTTATACAGTATTTGGTTCATTGTTGATCTTATAGCAAGAATACCAGATAGTTGTGACTATATGAAAGATATTTTCACTTGCTAACGCAATAAATTGTAATCATGTTTAATTACTTGTTTATTTATTCATTTGTTTAATGTAAAGCAAGACCACTTTTTTGCCCACAGCATGCATTGTAAAAATAAATAAATAAATAAATGCAGAGAATATATGCCAAGATTGTATAAGTAATCATATTCAAAGATTTCCATAATGACTCATCTTCTGTTGTACAGATTGTTACACAACTTGAATCAAATAGAACTTGTTTACTCACCACTCTGTTTGCACAGTGACACATACTTTTTTATTACGATAATTAACAGCATATACGACTAGCGGTAAACATAGCTAAAGATAACTGTGCTTTTAAATTCTCAAATCTGAATGGTCCGAATCTGCATTTTCTATAACAGCAGCATGTATAGCAGTTATAATGTATTAGGGCATGGAGCCACATATACATTACAGCACAGTAGAATTATTTTCTTCTCATATTGCAACTGAGGAGGTTGGGGTCAGACCGCAGGGGCAGCTATGATACAGCGCCCCTGGAGCAGAGAGGGTTAAGGGCCTTGCTCAAGGGCTCAGCAGTGGCAGCTTGGCAGTGCTTGGGCTTGAACCCCGATCTTTCAAGCAACAACCCAGCGCTTAACCACTTGAGCTTCCACTTCTCCAATAATGGCCATAGTGCTGACTGTAAGACAAATCACAGCTTTATATTAACACGCTCATTCTTCATTTCTGTAGCAACAACATTTTCACATGCCCCACAAACCTAATAATAAATGAATAATAAATGTGTTATAATTTACACAGAATAATAATACAGAATGGTTATAGATATGGTGATGTTTTCTGTAGGATGGTGAATGTTTATAGCTGCTACAACGTAATTGTTAACGGAAATGAGCCAGTTTCTCAGACATTACATTACAGCTTTAAATGACTGTTATATATATATATAACTACTTAACCATAAATGACAATAAAAATCTGGGACTCGAGAGTGAAATAGCTCAGCATTATGTTACCATCTTGCCCTGTGCTTATAGCTATGGAATTCAAGATAAGGTGTATATCATTCCATCTATCAACAGGATTGTATGCACACATGATGTCTCTTTTTTAAAACATTGTCTGCTATTAAACCACAACATTGTTGAATTCTCAATATAAAGCAGATATAATAGCACAGCTCTGGCACAGCATCTTCTACATTATTGTTTCTATAGTAACAACTAATTCAAAGAGACTTGTAAGGTCCTCACATAATTAAAGTTTAACTGTAAAGATATTTTATGTTTATTGTGTTATTTAACTGAGGCACTTGGTATGATTTACTTTGGTATGATTTTTTTTTATTGTAACCTTATTTTCAGGAACATTTTATTTTCATTCTATGCTTTCTTTCAATCTCTTGTGTCTCAGTACAGTTTGTGTACCTATTGCTCTTTTGTTCAGTAAACCTTTGTGAGCTTATGAAGTGTAGATACTTTAGATGGCACTGTGTGTGTGTATGTGTGTGTGTGTGTGTGTGTGTGTGTGTGTGTGTGTGTGTGTGTGTGTGTGTGTCTGTCTGTCTGTCTGTCTGTCTGTCTGTCTGTCTGTCTGTCTGTCTGTGTCTGTGTATCTGTGTCTGTGTGTGTGTCCGTGTGTCTTTGTGTGTCCGTGTGTGTATTTGCTGCTCCTGCTCTTAGCCATCTGATTAGGGACATGTTTTATTTGATCTGATTAGGAAATGGCTTCTCGTCCTTCTGTCCTCCTGTAGGTCACCTCTGAGATCTGAGTTAGACTGTGCACTGATCAGAGCCATGATACAGACACACACACATACAAACACACACACACACACACACACACACACACACACACACAGCCTTTTTTTTTTTTCATTCAAATTTTTTTTGTCTAAAAAATTGTGTTGCCCTGTGTATTGCTGTGTATGTACGTGTGTGTGTGTGTGTGTGTGTGTGTGTGTGTGTGTGTGTGTGTGTGTGTGTGTGTGTGAGTGTGTGTGTGTGTGTGTGTGTGTGTGTGCGTGCATGTCTGAGAGGTCAGTGCAAACAATCCCACCATATACTGTATGTTCATATAGCAATAAATGACTAGGCTCTGCTCCTGAGCACACACATCTTGTAAAAAAAAAAAAAAAAAGCCAAACCAGTAAACATTACCTCTGACTGTCTGACCTACACAATAGATGGTGTACCAATTGCTTTGCTTTATTTCCTTTAAATTGCTTTTTAGCCGATGAAAGCAGGAAATAATATGTCTGTGTACTTCAACAGATTATCCTGGCAGGCTCAACCAATTTAGTCCTATCACTTTCTTTAGTTAATCAGTGATATGAACTCTGGAGCACTTTGAGTAATCATTCTTTCATTCTCATACTTTCCTGTTGGCGCTACACGACTTCCAGCAGCCGGTTTCATAGCAACTGATACACCATCCAGCTGCTTTCTCTTTTATCTAAAAGCCAAGCATTCAAATTTGGCCTTAAAGCAGTGTGTGGGGCTAATACGAGGTAATGCTGAGAGATGTGCAGTCGTCCCAAAGTGCACTGCTCTTGTGCACCGTGACTCAGCAGCGTGGCTCCGCTTAGCTAGGAGCAAGCAGGAGGTCATTGATCTTTGCATCACATAAATATCAGGTCACTCCTTCAGGACTCCATCAGTGACAGGTCCCTTGGGAGAGCAGATTGTGAGTAGACCATTTGGTAAGCTATCCGGGCTGTAAAATGATTGATTGATTTTGTGAAGTCAGCAGCGTGGTATTGATTTTTGTTTTGGGTCAACGAGGAAGGAGGCCTTCAGGTTGCTGTTATGACAGGCTCCATGACTGCACTGCCTATGAACTGTTCTGTTTGTCTGTAATGTGCCTCCCCAGTGAGCTGATCTATATAGAGCGAAAACTAAAATAACAATCTTTATTTTGCACATTCGCACTCACTGCAATGTGCCATGAACCCTCTGCACTTACCCACCGCTAGTTTGGTTAGCATTTTATCGTTTTCTTTCCATTACCAAAATTTTGACCGTCTGGAACCGAGAACCGAGTCACATCAGAAGCGATGACATTATCTTGTTGCCATGACAACAAGTCATGTTATTTGCATGAGTGCCATTAACGGCAACCTGAACCTAACCTTCTTCTACTTGGCAGTTATGCCTCTGGCCAAATTCTGCACGATACATTAGTATCAGTGACTTAAAAGGCAAATGCTATGACTTTAAATGTTGTCTAAGGATATAAGCCATTAATATCATGTCATGGTTCACTTCACCGTTTCCAGCTTCAACTAAAGTAAAAGAGTAAAAACACTGAGATTGGTTCATTTGGACAAATATGATGTTTAGTAAGAAGATAACATTATTATTTTAAAAATGAAAGGTGTGGAGTTGAAGGTTCTTATGTACTCATAAGATTTCATTTTACAGCCAGGAAGTAACCACTAGCTTCCCCACCATCTGCAAACAAAATAAAAGAAGTTATTCTGTAAAAAAAAAAAACATGCATATTGCATGTGATTATTGTTTATGGTGATGTCTTTTTTCTTTGCATATTATTTTTTTTTCTACTTCCATTAAAAAACTTAGATTTTCTGATCTGATTATTTTTCTGTTAAACTGTTAGAACCATAGGCTGCTTGTTAAAAAGATTTGAACCCCGCACCTGTGTGTGGAAAGAAGCAAACATTCACCTACTAACAAATACCAACTCATATTCATAACAAACTCATACTTACCTGCAGCACTAGCATTGATTTTTTTTTTGTTTTGTTTTGTTTTGTTTGTTTGACCACATGCTGTTTTTTATATGAAATCTACCATCTACCTCTTCGTCGTGCATTTTGCTCATCCTCCCTCATCCTATAATCTTCCACCTCTAGTCTGGCTCACTGTCCCTCATAACTCAGTTTGAAAGTCCGTCAAACAGCAAGTGGCATGTTCTGGATGGATGGTGTGTGCGTGTGTGCGTGTGTGTGTGTGTGTGTGTGTGTGTGTGTGTGTGTGTGTGTGTGTGTGTGTGTGTGCGTGTGTGTGTGTGCATGTGTGCGCGCCATGGCTTTGCTCAGTGCCTATTACAGCCTAATGTTCTCTCTCCATCTCTATCTATAGCATAAAGCCCTTCCTTGCCTTCCAGTTTTATTTAACAATGTCTCAGTGTGAGTGTATCATATCATATCATATTATATCAGTCTACACTGTCTGTTCTCAGTGTCCTTGTCAGTAAACGTGAAGAAAGAAATAGAAGGCAATACACTTATAGAGAAGGAGAGAAATTTACCCTGAATCTTTCTCCAGGCTGGATCTGCTGGTTTGTTAACCGCTGCCCCACCCAGTAGCATCTGATGGTGTGTGTGTGTGTATGTGTGTGTGTGTGTGTGTGTGTGTGTGTGTGTGTGTGTGTGTGTGTGTGTGTGTGTGTGTGTGTGTGTGTGCGTGTGTGTGTGTGACAGAGTGATGGAGAGGGGTCCTCACTGCCAGCCAGCACTGCCCTTCTAATTGGCCTTTATGAATATTTAATGAAATCAAGATGAAATTCAATCATGGCTTTTAAGTGCTGAATAGAGGAGATGCAGCGTCGGCTTTGGGGTTATTAGTTTCTCTGCTCTGAGGCGGCCGAGCTGGTCCTGAGCTTTAGCCCCGTGCAGGTGGTCAGGAAGGTGCCTCGGGTCTGACGGGAGCCGCCGCTCTCCTAAGGAATGAATTTTTTATTTTGTTGAGCTTTATTTTTAAATCACGGCTCTGTGGTCACGCAACAGAAAAAGCCAGGCAGCTCTCTCTCTCTCTCTCTCTCTCTCTCTCTCTCTCTCTCTCTCTCTCTCTCTCTCTCTCTCTCTCTCTCCCTCTCTCTCTCTCTCTCTCTCTCTCTCTCTTTTTTAAGGCTGGATGAGAGAAACTCTGCCTTTTGCTGTGAGTCAAATTTGGGAATGTGTTTCAGTAGAATCATGCTAAGAGACAAGAGACAAAAGACAAATTTGTTTTGAAACTATCGTCTCATACCTCAAAGATGTTAAAATACACTTAACATGTCATCTATATTTTGAACAAAAATCTAGGTCTATATAGAATATTACATATTTATAACACATATACATATAACACTTTTTTGTGTGTGTGTGAGTAAAGAGGGAAACGACATAAAATTTCTTTAGATCACACATCTACCCTCAGGAAATGATCTTTTTTTCTTCATGTGTTTTATAATGTAATCTGTGCATTCTGTTGTCCAGCCTGTCAATTGCGTTAGGTATCAATAGATGAGTCAAACACAAAGCAGCTAATACTAAGGTACTAATAAGACTTGGGTCAATCAAGCAGATGTCCTGAGGGATTCATTCTTCCCTGATAGAACAGAGTTAAATAATACAAACCTAATGTACAGCGAAACACATACACACACAGTTCTGTAAGTCACTGCTCTCTCTCTCTGATATATTCTCTCTCTCTCTCTCTCTCTCTCTCTCTCTCTCTCTCTCTCTCTCAGTCTCTGTCTCTCTCTCTCTCTCTCTCAGTCTCTGTGTCTCTCTCTTTCTCTCTCTCCCTTAGTCTCTGTGTGTGTGTGTCTCTCTCTCTCTGAGTCTCTCTCTCTCTCTCTCTCAGTCTCTCTCTCTCTCTCTCTCTCTCTCTCAGTCTCTCTCTCTCTCAGTCTCTCTCTCTCTCTCTCTCTCTCTCAGTCTACTCTCTATCACCTAGCTCCTCGGCATCTCGGGAATCCTCTCCCCTCAGTCTCTCTCTCGGAATCCAGTCCTCGTCGGTCAATCTCTCGTCGACATTCTCTCGTCTCGTCTCTCTCTCGTCTACTCTCAGTCTCTTTCCCTCTGGTCTTTCTGCAACCTAGGCTTTGCCGGTCTGTGGGGTTCTCCTCTCCTGTCTTAATGTCTGCGGGTCTCTCTCGTCTCGGGAATCCCGTTAGTCTAGGTCGGTGGTGGTGGTGCCCCTCTCCTCTCGTCTCTCCTCTCCGCTCTCTCTGCCTCGAGGCTCTGTCCTCTCTTCTCTCTGGCTCGTCTGTCTCGTGCTTTCTCAGCCTCTTCTGCTTATCTGCCCTCCTCGTCCCGTCTCTCAGAAAAGTCTCTCTCTCCTCTCTCTCTCTCTCCTCTCTCTCTCTCTCATTCGGTCGATTCTCTCCCCTCATTCTCTTTGTTTCTGCTCTCTCCTTCTCGGGAGTGCTCGTCAGATCGAATCCTCAAGTAAAGAAGTTCAGGGGGAGTGACGGAAGTCCAATACTCATAATCAATACAAGTGAGACGTAAACGAGTCGAGGTAGATCCTTACATTCTACAAAATCTCTCCTCCTTCTCTCTCCTCGGAGAAAGGGGGGGGGGAAAAGAAGGGTCATAGCTCCAAGAAAAGAAAGATCCAAATCTCAGGATACGTGCGGAGGTCTTTCGGGTGCGGTGCAGGGGGGGGGAGGAAGAACAGAGTCAAACTGCGCTGTCGGGGAATCTTTGGCGTTCGTCGGGATGGAAAGAGGTCGCCAGGGGGGGGTGAGGTCGTGGAAAAAAGACGAAAGAAATGGTCAATGGCAACGAGCTCCGGGCGTGGCGGGTGGAAGGAGAGGGAGTGACAAGTCTGGAGAATAGCAAGTGGGGGAGAAGGAGAGGAGGAAGGGTCGTAACGGCGTTTCGCTCGGAGGGGGGGGGAGTCGGGGGGGGGGGGGGGAGCGGGTAGGTGGTAGCGGGGTGGGGGGCGTCGGTACGGGAGCGGAAAGACGGGGGAATAGGAGAGGGGAGAGGTCTCTTTGAAGGAAGGGGGTGCGCCAGGGGAGAAGTCGCGGTATATCTGGTATGGCGTGGTGCGTTTGAACTACAGGAAAGGGGGGGGGGGGGAAGATAAAGACGGCCGTGACAGAAGGGGGGAAAGGAGGATCGCGAGAAACAGGAAAGTGGGCAAAGAGAGTTTGTATGTTTGCTCATGGCGCGGGGGGATAAGACGAAAGTCTGTCTCGGTGGGCGTAGGTGAGGGGGGGAGCTGGGGGGTACAGGGTGCGGGTGCAGGAGACTCTGGCGGATTGGAGAAAGAGTAAAGGTGAGGGGGCTACCTAGGCTGAAGAGATCCAGTCCTCCGCACGGGGATGAAGAGGGGCAATAAAGCTCTTCTAAGGGGGATTAGGAGATTGCGTGAGCGGGTAGCGGAGTGGGGGGGACGAAGAGAAAGGGGCTGCGAGGGGAAAACGGCGGAAGACTGGGGCTAGAAAAAGGGTCTCATGCGAGGGGTGAGGAGAATCGGGGAAGGGGGGGGGGAGAAGAGAAAAATGGGGAGTAAGCGAGGGGGGAAGTACGGGGTGTCGGATTAGGAGAGGGGGGGGGTTAAAAGTGGGGGAGCGGGACAGGGACGATAGGACTGAAGCTAACAATGTAGGTGGGTAGGGGCAGGGGGAGGAGGGGGGGGACGTGCATGCGGGAAAAAAAAAGAAACGGAGGGGGGGGGAGCAGAGGATGGGGGGAATCGCGAAGTGGCGGAGGGAAGTGGAGAGTCACACTACTCACCGATCAAGTAGCTGCTATTCTCGTAGCAAATGGGGGGCGAGAACGGGGTCGGGGGTCGGGGGCGGGGAAAGGTGGGGTTGCTCTCAAAGTGGGGGGTGGGGCGGCGTGGGAAGGGCGGGAGGGGGAGGGGTGGAGGATGCTCTGGGGTCGTGGGGCGGGTGGGGGGGCGGGGGGGAGGAGGGGAAGGCCGGGGGGCGTGGTGGGGGCGTCGGGGGGGTCTCGGCTGCGGGTGGCGAGACAAATGAGAAAAAAAAGGGGGGGGGGAAAGAAAAGAGAGGGGGGGGAAAGGACAGGGAGAGGGAAAGAGAAAGCGAACG
Organism: Tachysurus fulvidraco; assembly: GCF_022655615.1. Classification (NCBI taxonomy): domain Eukaryota; kingdom Metazoa; phylum Chordata; class Actinopteri; order Siluriformes; family Bagridae; genus Tachysurus; species Tachysurus fulvidraco. The sequence goes on along the minus strand of NC_062531.1, from coordinate 10,158,890 downwards.
GAAGGAATCTCGAGTCGGAAGGGGGAAGAGCTCCCCGGTCTCTGGGCTCGTCAAGATCTACGGGGCGAAGTGGGGGGTAGAAGGACGACAAGAGGGGGGGAGGATAATGCTACGCCGCAAAGGGCAGGCGAAGCGAAAAGGCAGAGATCAACGAAGAAAGTATCTAAGCGGACGTCGGGGAGAGGTGGGGGCGGATACTGCGATACGGGAAGGGGGCGGAAGGGGGGGAGGGGATAGGGCGGAGGGGGGAGGGAAGGACGGGGGACGGAGGGGAGGGGGGGAGGAGGAACAGAGGGGGGGGGAGAGCAGGAAATCTCGGGTGCAGTCGTGTCTCAGGGGAAAGAGATCTCGTGGCGGCGAAGTCGGGACGGGGGGGGTGCATGGCGGGGGGGTGAGGGCAGACTGGGACAAATCCGAAGGATACTCTCCTACTCTCTCTCTCTCTCTCTCTCTCTCTCTCTCTCTCTCTCTACTTATTGGTTGTTGACTCTTGCCTATCACCATTTAGTTTGATTTCTATTGTGCCTAAAGTTGCAACATGACACCATTTGATGAATCTCAGCTGGCGTATTATGTATGTTTACAAATTCTCCTCTAGTTCTGACTCAGCATCCGTGACTCAGTGCTGTAGTTAGTCAGTTACTATTACAGGATTGTCTGGGTGATTTAAAGCAGCATTATGTTGCATTATGTTTTGTCAGCTGACCCAGTATTCCTTTTTCTTTTTGCTTTTTTTTTTGCATCATGGTTGTAGACAAACCTGTCAAATTATATAAACAACAACTGATCCATCTATCAACAGAGCAACTGTTCAGCTGAGAACATCTCGGTTTCAAATACCAAAGTGTGATATATGTTAAATGATCATAAACAAAAAAGTACAGGAACCCATGTTAAAATTCTGTTTTATGTCAGGTGAGTTTTAACAATAACTAAAATTTTTGTCCAGTACTGATTTTCAAATTTGGGAATAAAGCCAGGAGGAGTGTGTGGTCTTTGAGCTTTAGTGTGTTTGAGTGTGTGTTCGGTAAGCTGTCAGCTGGGGACGTGTAAGATGAGAAGCCCACGAGAGCATGATTTCAGAGTGAGCTCATCCCTCAGACCACTCTCACATCACAGGGGAGCATCGCAACTCAGGGGAGGGCTGAGCTGGAAATTAGGGAGGCGGTGGAGAAGAAGGGGGAAAAGGAGGGGTGTGTGTGTGTGTGTGTGTGTGTGTGTGTGTGTGTGTGTGTGTGTGTGTGTGTGTGTGTGTGTGTGTGTGTGTGTGTGTGTGTGTGTGTGTGTGTGTGTTGGGCGTGTTGACTCACTATCACAGGGGTGTTCCTTCTTAAAATGAGGTGACTAAGATAGTTGAATCACCTTCCATCTCACACACACACTCTCTCTCTCTCTCTCTCTCTCTCTCTCTCTCTCTCTCTCTCTATCTCACACACACACACACTCTCTCTCTCTCTCTCTCTCTCTCTCTCTTTCTCACACACACACACTCTCTCTCTCTCTCTCTCTCTCTCTCTCTCTCTTTCTCACACACACACACACACACACTCTCTCTCTCTCTCTCTCTCTCTCTCTCTCTCTCTCGCTCTCGCTCTTGCTCTCTCTCACTTTCTCTCTCTGGGATTGTTGCCATCAGACAAAAGAGTCCTGGGAGGACATTGACAAAGACACTGAGTATGTGCGTCACTGCTGGGACAGACGCAAACAACCTAAGTAGCTCACACTAATTTCCCTTACCTCATCACAGCACGATGTGTGTGTGTGTGTGTGTGTGTGTGTGTGTGTGTGTGTGTGTGTGTGTGTGTGTGTGTGTGTGTGTGTGTGTGTGTGTGTGTGTGAATAGGGTGTGTCTACAGTTGCTGGTAATTTGTGACAATTTTTTTGAGTCTCCATCATAATCTAGGGTCAAAGGACACTTGCATTTTGTAGACTGCTTTTCCCTCTTCATGGTGCCCTCTATTTGCTAATGTACCCTTCCTCGCATTATTCCAGTCAAATGATTTAGTCTTCTACCTGCTACCGTAGGTATTTTTTATATAATAGATAGCTAAGGTGAAATGACTCAGGTTAATCTTTTAATATTGACCTTACATGAATGTGAAATGAGTCTCCAAATTGTTGGGTGGATTTTTAAATAACCCCCCTCCTTTCTCATGTGCCCACATGCAGGATAATCATCAGCAAATAGGAAAAGTAAATTCAGGAGGAAATATTGCAAATGGGCTTTGGGTAGGCTGGGCATGAATATTTAATTCGTTCATAAGGAGTGAGGTTTAGTAAATGAAGGGTTTTGCTGGTGAGAGGTTTTTTTCTTCCCCCTCCCTTCTCTATCTGCAGACCAGCCATCTTAATTACAGTCGTGCCGGGCTGCAGCCAGCCCAGATTAAGCCACTATTGGAAAGGTGCGCATCAGTCTGATAAGATTAATGGCATTTTATGGAGAAAGTTTGGGACGTCTGGCCTATTTGGAGTCTGGTGTGAATGTAGGCCAGCAAAGGGGAAAAAAAAAAAAAAAAAAACTTGGAAAGAAAATGAAGGAATATCAGGGATTATGCATGAATCAGGTAGCTCAGTGATTCTGTCATTATATTGTCGGATAATCAGTGATTCAGAAGAAATGGAGAATTTATTCATCTGGACGGTGTGTGGGTGTGGACTGGAGTGTATATGTGCCAGCATATGGCACCAAGAATAAGGGGAAGCCCTTAGACTCCAGGGCATTCTGAGACGCTCATGGCTGCTCTCTCTCTCTCTCTCTCTCTCTCTCTCTCTCTCTCTCTCTCTCTCTCTCTCTCTCTCTGTATATAGGGAATTCCCTGGCAAAGAGCTTCGTTTGATAAAGATTAATACAATCCTATTTCCATGCCCAGAATTGTCCTCATAATGTCTCTTTTTCCTCTTTGTGTCTCTCTCTCTCTCTCTGTGTGTGTGTGTGTGTGTGTGTGTGTGTGTGTGTGTGTGTGTGTGTGTGTGTGTGTGTGTGTGTGTGTTCCTGGGAAACACTAAGCATCCCATTCGGACAGGCTTCAGAGTAACAGTGGGTGAGAGAGAGGAGCACAATGCTCTAATTAACCATTATCACACTAAGAGAATCAGCATTTAGCGAAAGCTGCAATGCCTCATTGAGTGTTAATGAAAACTGCTCCGCTCTGTTTTTTCTCTCACCTCTTATTTTTTAGTTTGTGCAGAGGCCATTCATTAGTGGAAAAGAGAAATAAAGAAGGATGTGTTTTTGTTTAAAAATATTGACCGAACTGATTTGCGCTGAATATTTTTAGTGGTGCTACATAAATTATCCTCCGTACTCAGGAGGTCTCATAATTCCATATTCTTTCCCGTATTTTTTCTCACCATCATCCCAATTCTGTAGTAATGAATTAAGCAGATATATGAAACAAGTATCAACATTTACTGTATATCTTTTATTATTTGAACGCTTTATGAGGAATAACTGGGTGTAGGTTTGTAAAAGTGATGATCAGATGATAAGCACATGCCAGAAGCTCTAACACTCCCAAGCCCTGAGGCCAGCTTGATTTCTCTATGATCTGATCAGTGTTTAAGGCAAAGACACTGCAGGAAGCACTGACTGGCTCAAAGCAGGCGCTTTCTGACCGTATCTGTGTCTTCTCTGTTTTAACGTCAGTGGATCTAAGCATGGTTGGATAGCAGAGCTTTTTGTCTCAAACTGCTCCAAAGGACAGAGCTGATTGTTCGTAATGATTCCAGATCAGTGATGTCTTACAATAGCTGAAGGAAATTTTTTGCTTTACTGTTCGTTTCAGTATCGTTTGCTCAGAAGCAATAGTAATTATTAATAGGCTAATAACGCTGCATGATTTACTTCCTGGAGACATCATTTGAGTCACGTATCTAGCCACGCTACATTGGCAGAGAATGCCGTACTAACTATACTAATTGGCCGATGGCCCTGTTTTAAACTCAGCATTTGTTTCTAGAATCTACACAATCCATGATTAACCAGTGCATTAACTCAAATTAGCTTTCAGCTGTAGTGTTTGCTATTTTTGGGCTCTTTAACAAATGATCATTGGAGAAAGAAAAAAAATACAGATTTTTTGTTGTTGTTGTTTTATCTTGTGTAGGCATAATGAATTTATAGTGTAAAGTGATGATTTATAGATAGTCTTTGTCCTCGTCTAACACTGTGTAATGGTTATTGAACCCAGAATGACCTAAATAGTGTTGGGTCTCTGCTCTCAGGTGAAATGCTACAAGCTTTTACATGTCATGTGAGATCGGGGTGGGGGTGGGGGGTCGGAGTAATAGTGTCCTAGAGTTGTACGTTTAAACATTGGAGCCCTTTTGGTCATGCACTGAGGGATTGATTAACCATGTATGTGATGCAAAATGCAGCAATTCCAGCAGGGGGCGCCATAATAATGACACTTTTCATGATTCAAAGTACAAGTAGTACTTTTGTGTGATTTCTGCTACATGTGCTGTGTATTATATACTAATATGTAGGGGACATTTAACGGGTTTATGGAGGTTGCCTTTTAAAGTAGTTTAAATGTAACAGTCTAATCACACAGGAACGGGAATGTGTGTGTGTGTGTGTGTGTGTGTGTGTGTGTGTGTGTGTGTGTGTGTGTGTGTGTGTGTGTGTGTGTGTGTGTGTGTGTGTGTGAATATCAGTATACAGTCACCTCTCTCATATCTCTGAGTGGAGCCACTCATGAAGAAGGACCTGCAGTGATGTCAGAATTTGAGAGTGTGTGTGTGTGTGTGTGTGTGTGTGTGTGTGTGTGTGTGTGTGTGTGTGTGTGTGTGTGTGTGTGTGTGTGCTCTCCAGCCACATCATGTCAATGAGGGTGTACATTGGCCTATGATTGCACACCTATTGATCTGAAGTATGACTTTTGTGAATTGCTTGAGCCCTTGTCACACACTATCAGCAAGAGACTACTCGAGCACACTGCACCCCACAAATACACCACTTGGAGGGTTCGGTCTTGCTCTCACACACATAAGCATCAACTTCAGGGATACTCTAGAACTTGAGCACCCACAAAATTTCAAATAGATAAAATATCCTGTATTTATGCCAACTAGAATTTGAAGGCTGTGGTCCAAATCACATAGTAATATAGTGTGTACTATAATAAAATAATTCTGCATTTGGGGTAAAAGTGCATGTGATTTAGAGACTCCAACAGTAACAGAAAACAAAGAGATATTAATTCTCCAACCGATGATAGACCACAGAGCTGCTGCTACCGGCTGGAAATGTTGATTAGTCAAATAGATCTGTGCCGGTGCTTTTGTTATGAATAGATAATAGTTCATGTGAAGAGCCAGACACTGATGTACAGACTTTTCACAGAATCTTTTTTAATACATCTTTTGTTCATATTTTTTTAAATACCAGAAAAAGGTGTCATTGTCATTTTAGCTGGAATATTTGTGATCGAATGGGTGAATTTGTTATCTCATTTGTGAAATTGTCGTGAATTTGTCATTTGTTATGAGCACCACTAATGAATTTAAAACACACACACACACACACACACACACACACACACACACACACACACACACACACACACACACACACACACACACACACACACACACAAGCTCCAGTCTCTGCCCAAGCACATGGCTGACACAGAGTGAGACATATAGAGAGTGAGAGTGTGAAGAGAAGAGAAAGAAAGGTGTTGATTAGTGTCACTCAGAAGAGCCTCCAGCTTGATCACAGAACTACAGAAAGAGAGAGAGAGAGAGAGAGAGAGAGAGAGAGAGAGAGAGAGAGAGAGAGAGAGAGAGAGAGAGAGAGAGCAAGTATAAGCAGAGAGAAGGATTGACTTAGCACCTCATCTAGCCCACGACCCGCTACCCTCAGTCCTTGTAAGAGAAAGTGTGAAGTGTTAAAGTGGGTAACCTCTTACACCCTCCATTACTCCAACTGTAGCAGAATCACAGTTATATGGAAGAAGGAGAAGGTAAAACAGACAAAGGAGATGACTCCAAGCCAGTACTAACATTTTAAATAAATATGTAAACAGACAACTCTGATGTCTTTGTCTTCATGTGTGATAACACATTCAATCTGACTCTCCAATTATTCAGGCCATATTAATGTCTGAGTTCAAATCCAATTAAAATATGGTTTGTGGCGATGCACCTCAGTTTCATCAGTCAGATCAGATTACACAGGGTCTGGTTCTCTATTTCTTGTCGTGTAATGACGAGAGAAATGTGTGCCAAAAAGAACGTCGATAAAAACCAGCATGAATACAGAGGATACTTTCAACAAGAGTCACTAGTAGGATTTTTCTACTAATACAGGTGTGTGTGTGTGTGTGTGTGTGTGTGTGTGTGTGTGTGTGTGTGTGTGTGTGTGTGTGTGTGCGCATGCGCATGCGTGCGTGCGTGCAACGTGCGTGTGTGTGTATTATGATTTTTTTCTAAAATTGTGTGTTATGATGTCATAGACAAAGTTTTATGCTGTTAGCTGTGAACATTTTTGAAATTCAATTGTTTAGTAATTTAAAGAAACTCAATACGAATATAAAGATGACTCAGTATGTTTAACTGTGGTGCAAAAAACACCAACTCTGAATTGTCTGACATGACAGGGCTATATGTATCAAAAAACAGAGACAGCAGCAGATACAGTATCTGCCAGTGGAATTTTGATTTTGTTGGTGTGGGCAGAAAAAATAATCATCATCTGACATCCAGGCTCTAAAAGTATAAATTCTACCACATAAATAAGGCTTAAGATCTTTATTTAAAGTCACTATTTCTCGTTGCACCAAATTAAGTTCTTCTTCTTGTTTTGTTTTAGCAACAGCGAAAGTTGGACCTCCTCACCATCACTAACCCAGGTGAGTACATGATGTACGTGTGTGTCTGCGTCTTCACGTCTATAGACGTTATTTTTCTTACTAACTCCATACTATTTGAACCACCCAAGCACTTGTGAGCTTGTAAATAAAGAAAAAAAATCATTTAAGAATCTAGTCAAACAGAAGCACATCATTTAACAGCAGTGGATCTAAGCATGGTCCCCGGTGTGGTGAGGAGGAACCCAGACTTTTGTAGACGCATCTGGGTGATAGCAGTGAGCGTAGTCCGAGCACACAGAGAGACAGATGGGGAAGTCTGGAAGTATGCAGTGCCCATGTGTCTAAAATATCTGGCTGCTCTAATGCACTTTGATTAAAATAACATTTATGGAAAGCATGCTGAGTGGGCTAATTTCCACAGCTTCACATGGCATCTGTTCACTCAAACTGCTTAGACTTTACTACTGACCTTCACCTGTACAAGCAAAGCCACTTTATAGTGTAGATTCTTTAGAAGTTCACAATTTGTTCAATTAGATAGATAGATAGATAGATAGATAGATAGATAGATAGATAGATAGATAGATAGATAGATAGATAGATAGATAGATAGATAGATAGATAGATAGATAGATAGATAGAAAATTGGGGTAATAAAGCCTTTTATTTCTGAACTTTATAAAACACATTTTTTATTTCAGTAAAATTGCTAGTTTGAGTTGGAATAGTTTGCAAGATATAAATAATATGTATTCCTAATGTATCGTACCGTATATTATGTTGTAATGCAAACACAACAAGGCTGTAGTGAATGTTTTTCCCTGTTTAGCATGATGACGTCTAACTTCATTGCCAACCTCTGTAGTCCCATTTAGCTACTTATTAGTAATCGCTTTTTCATGACATGCAAAAGTTTAGAAAATCTCAAGTGTTCTATAACTGAGGATAAAACATGAAAAGATCTGATCTTGTGTTAACCAACTACAGACCTTATTTCAAGCAGTTAATCCAAAACCCTTTAAAAATACGTGATTTCAGGGGCGAAGAAACCGGAAGTGCAAATATTTGAACTTATTTCCAGGTCGTTGGATTCATTCCTGCAGCATGCTAGAGCTCTAACACTTCCTGCACTGATTAAAGAACAAAAAGCCTGTTTACTCAAAACTGCTGGGTAATGAAGCTCTAGGGGCACTAGCTGAATCCATCAATAAACTCATAAAATACATGATTACATGAAATCAGGTCAAAACTACAACTAGCACACTGACAGTGTAACCATTAGGATGAGACCTGTAGGTTTTGAACATAAGAATTCTGTACAATGTGTGAACCTTTATTTTGTCTAACGCTCTAATACTGGAACAACACAGTAAATACAATTACTTATAACAAAAAATGTTACTAAGGCACACACACACACACACACACATACACACACACACACACGCACACACACACACACACACACATACACGCACACAGCACACACACACACACACACACACACGCACAAACACAAGGCACACACACACATACACACACAGCACACACACACACACACATACATGCACAAACACAAGGCACACACACACTCACACACAGAACACACACACACAGCACGCACACACACACGCACACACAGCACACACACACACGCACAAACTCAAGGCACTCACACACACATCACACACACAAACACACACACACACACACACACAGAAAAACACATCCGCACAAACACAAGGAACACACACACACACACACACACACAACACACACAGTAGCCTCTAAAAAATAGGAAGAGAAAATAAGGCTCAGTGATGCATGTCTTCAACTCTAAACATTGAGACTGAACAAAGAACAGGTGAACACAGTGGGGTAGTCCAATGACCAATGACAGGACGGGGTGGAGAGAGAAACAAAATCCAAACAAACACATGGAGAAAGCAAGCAGCATGCCTCCTCACAGTGTGATTCATGACATGACCACAAAGAACAAATCCCCACAATCCCCCAAAGGACAATTATACAGATTTGGAGATTAAATACAAAATAGCATCAATTAAAGAATTAATAATAAAAAAAAATGTAAGCATTTTTTAACTGCCCTTAGACTTCTATTTGATGTTTTAAATGAGCACTTTTTCCCCTTTTTCTGTTTCATGTTGAATTCCTATCACTAGTAATTGCACATTAAGCTACAAGTGCAGTAGATGGAACGTAGATTGAAAAGCATTGCAGTCAGTTCGGTCTCCATAAATGGGTCGATGGCCCCGTTTTAAACTCAGCGGGATTACTTTGATACAGAAAGAGAATTATTTTATTGCGAAAGGTGAGCACTTAAAGAAACGTTACGTGTTCCTTTTGTGTCCCGATGTCTCTTCTTAGGCTGCATATGCGCATGTTTATTCGGATGCAGAGAAAGTGTGTGATGACCTTTGACCCTGTTTTATCTATACTGGGTGTGTGGGAAGCTTTTTTTTATTGCAGTTTGGAAAACAGCTGGTGATGTGAGATGACTTAGGCAGATAAAGCACTGACAAACAGGACACACTGACCTTCTGCCTGCATATTATAGAAAGTGTGTGTGTGTGTGTGTGTGTGTGTGGTGTGTTTATGCACATCTGCTCAGATAGCAAAAAAAAGTATGTAAAAATGTGTGAAGATCAAGTGATATTTCGTTTTTTGAAGGTCTTTGGAATCTCACACTGCTCACACTGCTTTATTTTCACATCACCCCTGCCTTGCCTTCCTCCCTGCTCTCGCCATAGAGGGGGCTCCAATACCCTGGCCCCTCATTAGCTCCTCCATGTGAAGTGCACTTCACCCCCCAGCCTCTGCCAGCCCCCATTTAATTGGACACTTGAGCGGCACGATGTGCATCTAGTTCTATTGAAGCCTGACATTTCAAACTGCTGACCTTTCTAGCACACAGCACAGCTAAATAATGATTAGACCTGCACATTGTTCTTCCACAAAGCCAGGCCCGAACGAAGCTCTGCGTACAGGCCGAAGAAAAGAAGAAAAATGAGACAGAAGCAAGGACAAAATAAAAATCGTTTTTTGGCCAAAGTGTAGGTCTGGGAAGTTCTGAGGCTTTGGTGGTCACAGCCAGAAAATTGAGTTCAGCCATCTTTTCAGACGCTATTGTCAATCTATTGATTTGAATGCCCTTTTCATATCGGCAGACTCCACCACGATTTTGTGTTGCTCTAAAATTAACGTTGCTCGGTTTGTGTTTTCTCTCCTCACTTTCCAACATTACAGAAAAAAGGTCAATTACATTCATAAGTCTTGGAGAGATGTGTGAACCTGCTGGCCAGAACAGAGATAATAGACAACCTCCATATCTCCTCTATGTGTGGGTGTCTTTCTCCATGGGGCTTCTCTAGAAACACACACACGCACATCACTGTTAATGCATTCGATCTCTCCAAGTTCCTCCTTATTTTCTTTTAATCTGATGATTTCCACGCTCAGCACAGCTCGAAGCGAAACGCCCTTTCCAAACATGGTTAAGTAAAATCCCCTTTGTTTTCTTTTCACCTTAGTTTATGAAATCTCAGCAAATCTTTCCAGACATCTCTCTCTCTCTCTCTCTCTCTCTCTCTCTCTCTCTCTCTCTCTCTCTCTCTCTCCTCTCTCTCTCTCTCATTTTGTATGTATCTATCAGAATGTTGGCCTGGGGCTGAGCGATACAGGGATGCAGTATCTCAAATCTTTAACTACTGACTGTGTCTGTACTATGCTTTACTATGACCAGCTCTGCCAAAGTGTCCCACTGCTACCCACCGCTGCCTATAACCCGGGCAAAAGAGCGAGAAAGACAGACGACCGATTTAGAATTATATAGGGGCTGACAGGGACGTCAATTACAAAACACTATTAGACTAGTTGTGATGAAATGCTATAATTGCCCAAATTATAGCCTTTCCACACCATTTTGCATGGTGTTTATCCAGAGACTTCATCATTAATGACTTTATAATGCTTATGATGGAAAACAATTGTGTTTAAAATGCAACCGAGAGAAAACCATGTGTGTGCATGGATGGCAAGTGAGAGCAAGAAACAAAGCTTCTGGTTATGCCACTGGCTACAGGACTATTTTCCAGCTGATTTTTGCGAAATGCACACAGAGAAGCGTGTCGAAAGCAGTGTGAGTGTGTTAATGAAAAGAAAATCAATGCATTAATGCAGCAGGCTAAGATATGAAGAGAGTGTGTGTGTGTGTGTGTGTGTGTGTGTGTGTGTGTGTGTGTGTGTGTGTGTGTGTGTGTGTGTGTGTGTGTGTGTGTGTGTTTGTGTGTGGCTGTGTGTGTGTGTCTGTGTGTCTGTGTTTGTGTGTGTGTGGTGGATCTTGTGGGTGCTCCTGAGAAAATCTGCGTCATTACAGCGTTATTTAAAACATGTCTGGATTCCAGGCCCTGAAGCTTTTCGACGACTGCTGCCTCCAGTTTATACCCCAGCCTTTCAAATAACACAATTTCACGCCTTCTTCACATAATCAGCCATGAGCTTTCCATTTGCCATGTGAAAAACAAAACAACAAACACTCTAAAGATGCTAAATGAAAATGCATTGTGCTGCTGCTATTAACTTGTCTTTTCTTTTTCAAGAACGTGCGTCTGTGTGAGAGAGAGGAGGAGAAGCGAATATGTGAGAAAATGTAAACAACATTTTAAGGGCCTCTCTAGCATGACAGCCGAGACAATGGTGACAATTTCTGTCACTGTGGCCACTGCTGTTGCCGTGCACCACAAATCTGTTAAAAAAACAAAAACAAAAAAAAAAACAGAATATAATTTCAGGTTGAGGGGCCTTTTGTTATTTCCTGCTTGAGTGTGTGTAATGGAGGTGGGTGCTGAGGGGGTTCTGTAGTGGATTGAGTTAGTGGATAGCAGCAGAGCTAAGGGCAAGATAGAGAGACGGAGCGGGAGGCAGGGAGAGATAAAAAGCAAAAGAAAGAAGAACATAAGGAGAAAAAAGGAGCATCTCTTCTGTTTGAGACTTCATATCCACCAGCCTTTCTCTGTTCATTCTATCGCGCTGTGCCCACTCGCTGCCGCTGGCTTCGTTAAAATGATGATACGGTTACCTAGTTACCAGCAGGTCTTGTTTGCAGGGTCACTTCATTAGCTCGTCGCTGCCTCTGCGGCAGAACGGCATGTGTTGGCTCAACAAAGAGCAGTGAGCTGTCACTCGCAAGCCACTGCTCTCTGCCGCAGCTGCTTATCAGATCAGCACACACACACTCATACACACACACACACACACACACACACACACACACACACACACACACACACGCACACCCCTGAAGATGTTTGCATGCCTTAACGGACAGCGATAAGCCTTGTTGTCCTGCTGTCAAATTAGCATACCTACTTTATCTGTTTGAGAAAATTAGTCATTCCATGTAAACATGGTGTCGTCTCTCATTAGGCTCGAGGATGAACTAAAGCTGTGTAGAGGGCATATTTGTAAGGAAGGCAAGAACTGATCATAAAGCATGATGGCTTATTTCTTAGGTGCCAGTGTTTAATATGCTGACATAAGTTGTATTATACGGCAAATCAGAATTAAGGAACAAATGCAATCAACCGTACTAGAACCTCCTACACAGCAATTGAGGTCCATGACTGGAGCCTTTTCTCACCTCTTCCCCTTATTTGAGGATGCTACATTTGTAATTCAGGCTCCCTGTCTGTCTTTCACCTACATATTAATTCTACCTGAATAGTATTAATCATCAGAGAGAACTCCTCCAAACAGGTAGGTTTGCATCCTTTTGACAGTCTTAGTCTAGAGGCTTCTTCCCTGAACTATATATTTTTAGACCATGGCAGTCCTAATGGTGAATGTATATACATCAGTGCCTGGTGCTTCCAGTGTCATTGATGTCTTGGGGTTCAGGTGAAACTTTCAGAGCAAAGTTTATTCATGACTGGGAGTTCATCTGGAAAGTTGTTTAGATGGTCCATATGGTTGAGTTGCTTGGAATTTTCTGTGGTAGAAGGCTAAAAAGGCTCTAAATACAGTTACTACAGTATATACAGCCACATGCATTCTCACAGTTAACTCCTTATTGTCAGTAAAAAAAAAAAAAAAGTCTGAAGCTTCTGATAATCATGCATCAATTTCTGTAAATAACGCTGTCCGGTTTTGATCAGTCTGTATCCACGATAGATTAAGAATGGATCTGTGTAGTCTTCTGCTGTTCTTCTAACCCATTCACCTCAAGGTTTAATGCTTTGTGCATGCTGAGATGCTTCTCAGCTCATCACTGTTGTAAAGAGAGATTATTTGAGTTACTGTATCCTTCCTGGTAGCTCAAACGTGTCTGACCATTTTCTTGGAATCTTTCTGTTTAGCATGTTGTTTTCACTGTCAAATCTGATGCTCACTTATTCTTTGCACCATTTTGTGTAAACCCAAGAGACTGCTGATTCTTGGGAACTCAGTAGTTTATGAAATACTCAGACCAGTCCTTCTGGTACCAGCACTGATGCCATGAACAAAGTCACAGAGAACATTTATTTATTGTCAGGTTTTGATTGTTTTATTAACTGAACCTCTTGGCATGTACGTGTATGATATTTTTTATATCGTGCTACTGCCACTCGATTAACTGACGAAATAATGGCATGAATGTGCAGGTGCTCCTAATAAAGTGGATGGTGAGCATAAGTGCGAACTACAATGTGAATGCGCTGTTTTTGTAAACTCTAGCTTTCAATAGCTTTCGGTTTATATGTGTAAGAAAAAGATAAATGATATAAAATGATGATGATTTCTCTCGATGACTTTGAGAGATCTAAACAGATAACAAAAAGCACACAGCAGGTGGTTCTTCTAAATGATTACCTTCAGACTAGATGTCAGTGTAATTCCTCCCTCTTACCTCATTGCGAATTTTTCCTGGATTACTTAGCACGATGCCGAACATTTCCTTACAAGAAAGCCGACCGAATGCTACAGGAATTACTTTCTTATTGTGGTACGAAGATGTCTTTAAATTTTTCTGACTTTTTGAGTTATCCAGATGAAATGGATAACTGGAATATGGAAAACATACAGCGCATCATCTGCTTTAAAGCTTTTCTTAAAATCAGGTATTTTCTATAATATACTGTAGTTTGCGAACTCTATTTTAAGAAAGTATATATATATATATATATATATATATATATATATATATATATATATATATATATATATATTTCCCAGCAATGATGTAGAAATAATTTAAGACACAGGGTCAGTTTTAACAGATTTTTAATTTCCTACCTAAATGTGCTTACTGCATGCAGTGAACTGTCACAGATTGATCAAGTACTCAGTAACATAACAGATTGAACAGTGTAACAGACATAAGAATGGTTTAAATGCCTTCTGCCAAATTATTTTGGGCCACATCTGAAACCATCATTGACTCTTGAAAAAGAATTTCAATTGGAATTTATTCACGAGAACAAAACTCGCTTAATTTATTAAAATCCCAACGTTAGAGCGAAGACGAGTGAAATGTGTGGATGACATTTTTCGACATTTACCTCAAGAATCTATTGCAGTCTATTGAGATTAATGTGGATGATGCTCAGGATTAGGCAAGATTTATCCAAATTTGGCCAAGGTTATTGTTTTGTTTTTTGTTTTGTTTTGTTTTGTTTTGTTTTGTTTTGTTCATCCATTCACCCATCCATTCAACTGCTTGAATGCTAACCTATAACACTATAAACATGCAAAATTATTCCATGCTGATATTTTGTACTGTTTTACGAGAGCGGTCAAGAGTGCCTGTCCTTTTTTTTATTGTCTAATAAACTTTTCTTACTTTTAAGCTCTGATATTAACTCTGTTAGTACAGTTAGCTAAACAACGTGCAATGATGGCCATTCAGCTGCTTGATTGTCAAGGTATAATAGCACAAAACACAAAATTCAGCTGATACTGATTTATAAGGCACTAATGGTCACTGGTCAATGGTGGGCAGGCAGATTTTGAAATGCAGGAACTTTAATTAAGTTATAAGCCCCTCCAAAAATATTGGAATGACACGGTCTATCCATTTGTTTGTGGTATACACCAAAAATTTCTATTCTTTCTTTTTTTTTCATCAGATATCTGTGGTTCTTGTCTGATGCCACCGAGGATAAATGAAGCAAACAGGCTTGTCATTCCCACTAACACAGCTGAGAAATCATATTTAGAAAGTTACTTGTGAGGTATTGCTCCCTGATCTGGTCGAATCGATAGCGCCGACCCTGGAGTGAGAGTGATCCTAACGAAGAGCATCGAACTGGCCTAGAGTTTGAGCGCTAGTTCAGCACTGCTCATTTGTTCGTTTAAAGGAAGATCAATGGTCTCCCTGCTGTGTCACAGAGGATACGTGGTGGGTTGGCAGACCAGCAATGATACCCTTCTGAATATTTGATGTGAGTGTTGGTGGGGGGTGGAGGCGGGGGTTACACTGTATAGTTTTGCAGCTGCTCACCCTGTCAGTCATGCAGAGGGTCTCAGGGAGACTCACTAGTAATCGATGGTGCTCCGCTGCGGCCTGTTCGGAGGCCACTGTTCATTTCATGGGCTATCACTTTTTTTATTACAGGCTGATGCCGTCATGGCCAATTAATTATTCATGATGTGCTAATTCAGGGACAAAATAAAGTAACGTAATTAAGACCAGTACAATTAAACAAAAGAGGATCTGTTTATCAAGATAAAGGCGCCAAACAGCTCGGTTCTTGATCGACCCTGACTGTCTCCGCTCCCCGAACATACTGGACTCTTTATTTTAAAGCATATTTGTAATGCTCTCTAAATGATCCTGCTGTCCCCTGCGTGTTTCAGAGAGTCTGGCAGAGGCAGCAGGTATTGAGCATGCCAGACGTTTGGCTCTTACTTAGGCAGCGATCGTACACACACAAACACACAGCCGCTCACACACACAGGCACCTGTGAAATCATTTGTCCTTCTCCCAAACTGGCACAGGTGCAGCGTTTTGATTGGCCATGTGCTAATGGCTAATATGTTTGCGCCTAATGCCAGTGTCATAGCGCCTCATATTTATCTCCCTCTGTCATCATCATCATCATCATCATCATCATCCTCATTTGGCAAACTGCATTTCACCTCACCCAACACTGGGATGTTTTTAAATTCTAGTCACAGAGCAGCCACCCCCAGACCCCCCACCCCCCTCTGGAGCCCAGCTCCATCAGCCACATCATTATAGAGATTATCCCATGTCTTTTATTAAATGGCGGTTAATGTATCACCAATAAAGATGAATGAAGGGAGCTGAGAGACTCTAATTGGAGGGACATGATGTCTGACTCAGTGTCGGAAACTACTTCTGCAGTGCCAAACTCTTTATGAGTTGCCATCATGGGCCTCACTGTGTGTGGCTGCACAAACAGATGTTAATGTCAAGTGTTTTGATGTTTTGTATCTTTTGCTGGTGTTGGGATGTTAGACAGCACACAATATACTTTGGTTAGGAATGATTCAGAAATAATCAGCTTCTTAGTAACTTTATAATCAAACGAATTTATGAACAAATGAATTTATTAACAGGACAGGATGTAGCATTTTGAACGAACTGATAACAGAACAGAATACATTTGTGTGGCAATCTGGGAAAACCCATCTGATGTCACTCTTGTGAAATTCTGGCAAAAAAACATCAGGAACAATTAGGCCTAGGGCAAAGTACAGTTTTTCTGCCTATAAGAAAGCGTAAATACGCAATATGAAGACACTTTACCATTATATCCTTCAGTGGGTCTTCCCAAAACTGTTCGCAAATCTGGAAGCACACAGTTGTATTAGATATCTTTTAAAATATGACATTACGGCTTCCTTTCACTGGAACTAAGAGGCCCAAACCTGTTCCAGCATGACAATTCTCCTGTGCACTTCACAAGCTTCATGAAAGTTTGCCAAGATTCCAGTGCAACTTGAGCATCCCACACAGAGCCCTGACCTCAGCCCCAGTGAACACATTTGGGATGAATAAGAACACCAAATAGGGGTCAGGTCTCCTCACTGATGTCCATGCTTTAAAGATTACAAATAGATAGATAGAAAGATAACAGATTTTATTCAGGAAAAACTATAGGTTGTAAAAATATCTTGTTAGGCTGCTTCCCTTGTTGTATCCTTTGGTTTAATTGATTTCCATGTTCTCCGAATCTCATCAGTTTAACCTGAATTTGGGAGAGTGTGTTATTGATTTGGCCATTTATCATGGGTTATGATTGTTTCAGTTATTCGTCAGTTGGAATGTTAAATTGGGTGCCTTTCATTTCGTTTCATTTTATGTGCTTTAAGTGATTTAAAGCGTAACATTTCCACCACCACCACCACCCCGCAACACCCGCAAATCCCCCCCCAAACAAGAAAAAGAAAAAAAAAAACGCTGAAAATATTTGTTTAATTTCCAATTATTAATGTGTGTGTGTGTGTGTGTGTGTGTGAGAGAGAGAGAGAGAGAGAGAGAGAGAGAGAGAGAGAGAGAGAGAGAGAGAGAGATATTATGACTGGTGTTGTTTATAGTAAGTGTTTGTTGCCTTTTTGGACTTCTTTATCATTTGTGATGTTGCTCCCATTTAAAACAGTTCGGCTCATTTTTAGGGTCATGATTGAGGACAATGTCCCATCCAGAGACAAGCTTCGTGTTGAGGTTTTGTTCAAATGTTTTTTTTTTCATTGGTTGTTGCGTTAAATCTTACCCAGTGCTATTTTCTGATTGGCTATTGTGTAGTCTCTTTTTTTTTGATTGGCTGATAAGTGTCAGGCTTGACTAAGAACTCCAGGGGAGACGCGCTTGATTCCTGCCTGGTTCCATAGAGACAGCGGTGCGGACAGATACATTTTGGGCGCTGCGGCATATTAAATATATGATAAATAGTCACAAAGTTTTTATACGTGAGAAATACGATGTGTGGCGGGAGAGTGTGAGAAAAGACCCAAATGCGTGACTGTCACTCTCAATGCGTGACACTTGACAGCTCTGGATTTGTATACAGAAGACAGAAAGAACAGAAGTGGAACAAGCTTTATTTTGACTACACCCTCTCCACACTGCTTTAGCATAACATGGACACTTGGGCACTTCATTTCGCTTTGGGTTCACATGAATGCCTCAGCCGTGGGATCTGAAGAGGCTTATTGGAGCAGAGTGGGGCTGCAGGACAGTTGAGCTATTGAGGAGCAGATTAGGCTAGTGCCACTGTGCCGCACAGCAACTATCCAGGTCACATTCCTGCCCCTTTTCCTTGCTCTATCTACACATAGCCAGTGCTAAGGGGAATTTTGTAAGATACTTCTATTTGCTCAGAAAATTTGAAACTGACACAAACGTTGTATCCTGTTGTTCAATATTTCTTTACTATAACAACTGGCATCTCTCAAGCATCACAGATAAAACAGACAATTATTTGCCTTAGATAACCAAAAGTATACAGTAACTTTTTTGTTAGATGTGTTTTTAGATGTTCTTTGTACTTCTGTGTTTTGTTTTAGCCAGAAGAGAGAAACTTCTATGAAGTAACATGAAAACAGGTCAGCACTCGATAGTCTGAGTCAAACAATGACAAGAAAAAGAACCGTGTAAAGGAAGTGCCATCCATAGTTCTGCATCACTTGCTTTTCAATTACGGCAGATGAAGCAGAACGGAATTGTTACTGCCATTTATCGAATGTGCACCTCTCTGTATTAAAGCACAAGTCTAGGAATCTGTTGCTGTGTTCAACAACCTGTCTGTGAGATCCCTTTTATTGTCAGGTAGCCTGTGTGAGTTTATTAGAAACAAGGAAGGGATAAAAAGAGAAAGACACTGTCACACTTTTCCAAACAATAAACACACACACACACACACACACACACACACACACACACACACACACACACACACACACACACACACACACACACACACACACACACACACACACACACACACACACACACACACACACACACACACACAGAGCCAGTGACAGTCTTCCTGAAGAATACCTCTCTCTCTCTCTCTCTCTCTCTCTCTCTCTCTCTGTTTCTCTGTGAATTCTGGTGCAGAACAAAAGCGATAGCTGAATGAATCGATTATGATAATGTGCGGTTGGTGTGAAGAGCGTTTTCCCACTGAATGAAATTGAGATGATGGATTATTGAAAAAAACATTATCTGAGATCTTTATGCATTGCTAGGTACCCTCTTTCTCTAGCACAAAGAACTGTAGATTTCTTTTAATCTTTCACTATCGGGTCTATTCACAGGAACATTTTAAATTCTACAATCTGCTGAATTAAAATAACAACTAGTCATTTCAAAACATACACTAGTAAAATGCCTGTCATTTTGGTGTGCAGGAGATAATAGTATTTGTGTGAAACTCCTTAATCAAAAACTCCCTCTGATTTATGAGAAACATGTATTAACATAATGGCAGTACAAGTAGTAAAGCAAACCAGGTATTACAGTAAGCAATTAGTCATTCATGCAGCTTCTTTCCACTTTTTTGGGCATGATTTCATGTTAAAGTGAGTGAATAACTATTACATTTTACATTACATTTTTATTACATTTTTACAGGGGGTAAAAATATAAAATGTATTTAGATACAAGAGGGAGGATTATATGTGTGGACCAACCAGTACATCATGAGACTGCAAGAAGTCAACAGATTGTATTTTAGAGGTTATGACCGTGTAGTAAACGATTGATTACTTTGCATGCTGATAATCACAAGGACACAGTAATTTAGACTGATAATTCAGAGCTAACAGGGACGAGCAACTGCAAAAAATGGGTCTCACAAACTTTGTGTGACCACGATCCAGTTTAAATAAATAAAAAAAGACTACTTGCCAAATGGGTTGTTATTATTATTCAAATTAAATGACTATATTAAAAATTAAAAACTTTTATAATGGTATTTTGCGATTTCCGTCACTTTGAGAAAAATAATAAATAGAATTTGTATTAAAAAATAAATAAATAAACAATAATAAGTCCAGCAACAAAACACTGAGCATACATAAAGTTATCAACCTGGTGTACTACTGATCCCCTGTGAGAAGCTCTGTGTTGATTAGTCGGGTCTAAGTAAGAGAGGGCGCTGTGCACCAGGCGGAACTAGTCGATCCCAGAGGCATTTCCCTTTGTGTTTATATTTTTAATTCTTTTAGAGGGAAACTGAACCATACCCAAAGTGCTGGACCAAAGAGAAATAATGTATGCTTTTGTGAGGTTTTTGGAGGACGACAGGTGCTGCGCTTTACCCGTTGCGAATGTGAGAGATTTGAGACCAGTGCACAAAAGAGATTTTGATGAGCAGAAGGTGTATGTGGTGCTCAGAGGTGAGGAGAAAGCTACAGGCCAACCGGCCAAGGCGCACATCCTCGCTCTGGCAGGTAAGTTCGCAATTACACTGCTTTCCGTTTTGTTTCTTAACATGTACTTTAAACACAGAGAAATGATTAGACATCAGGCTGGAAATCCTAATGCACTGTTTCTACGTGGTGACATTATTTCTCTTAAAGTAACCGAACGTGTTTGTCAGTTCTTTACCGTGCATTTGTTTTGCTCTGTGTGTGTTTTTTTTTTACCTGGTTACCTCAGGCATTAGCAAGGGATTAAAACATGCCGCTTATTTTGTCGTTAACTAGTCGGGTTAACTAGGAATATAACTTAAAATACACAAGAATCAGTAAATACAGATAGATAGATGGATGGATAGAGTATGGATGGATGTATAGCTAGCTAGCTAGCTTGAGAGTTAGCATAGGTGTCACGTACGTTTGCAAGCTAAACGTCTTTGCTAGGTGTGTAGCTAGCCAACGTGCTAACGTTAGCAACGTCCAGAGATATGACATGTTAAAAAAAAATTATTAAATAAAAGCATGCACAACGTGTTACAATAACTTGCCTCCCTTTAGACTTCTGTTATTTAGGGCGGAGGAAAAGGTTCGCGTGTATAAACACAGTCCAACCCCCATGTTTAAGTGCATTAAATGTGTCTAGTGTTTACTCAGTTTTTATCCTCGTGTCAGGCTTCTCACTAAGGACTTATGTTACAGGGCTTTTCCCAAAACGTCTAAAATTGGACCTATTTCTGCGTTACCGAGTCAGTACAAATACATTTTATATTTACAAACATTACTTTCCACAGCAAATATAATAAGTTTGCTGTTTCTGTGCCAGTAAAGAAAACAACAACATTGTGCAACCGACCACTTTTCATACAAGAAAGTCTTTAGTGAAGGCTGCTGGGTTTTTTTATACCAAACCATAAGCAAGTCTCTCTAGAAGAACTGTGGCATATTATCCAGTGTATTCAGTGAAACTTACAAGCAAGTTTTTTGCAATAAATTTCATTGACTTTTGCACAGTACTGTATATATTTAAATATTATTTTATATAATTATTTATATACATGCAATGTGTGCAAACCCACTGCTGACTTTTATCCTATCCCATTTTTTTTCTCCAGATAGCATTGAGGAACTGGACAACAGTATTATGCAAAAGAAGATGAAAATTCCTAAAATGACTACCAGGAATTCAGGACATGCCATAGATAATCACTTTAGTGAAGAAAGAATGCCACTCCGACATAAAAAGGTACAATAAACACTCCAATACATCAGATGGACTTTAGATCAGCAAGCATGCAGCTTTACAGTGCATTCTGTAATGCTTTCGAGTAAATTGACTGAATTAACATGAGATTCCTTTGGATTGGAATTTAAGATGGGATTTCTTTTTCTTTTACCTAGGTTTATTAAAATGTTATTTAATTATGACAATCAAGTGTTAGATCAGACCAGGGCAGCACTATTATGATTGCAAGGCCTGCATAATCTAGGTCTAACAATAAATAGATAAAGACAACGAAAAAATCTATAATCTTTGATGGGGGAGTTTTCTTGTTAGGAGACGTTTATTTAACCTTTTTACGTAAAGTGTCTGTACTTCGGAAAGTTTCCCAGCACTGAAGAACCTTCAGGACAGAGCAGATTAGTCTTTCTGTTTTCTATATAAAATAACAAACTTTATTTATTTATTAATTTATTTGTTTATTTGTTTGGACTGAGTGAAATGCGGATGCTGCTTAGGGAACAGTTATGTTCTTGCTATAACATAAGTGATAATACTTTGTCTTGTGGACTTTCCCCAGCATTAAATCTAACTATGAATTTCTAAAGTGCACAAAGTGTCTTACAATATTGAATGAAACATTGGCATTATGGGGAAATTACTGTGGTACAAGCAGAAAATTTAGCAGTTATTCGAAAATGATTTGCCATACTGCCAGAAGCGTAAACATTTCTCAATCAACAATGACAAACGCAGAGTTTTCCACTGCACATTCAGTTGAGATGTTTGTCAGATATTTTGTCTTTAGCCTGCAAAACCCCCTTTACAAGTCTCCTGGCTCTTTTTAGAAATGAATACCATATGGCAGATGTTTATGTGAATGTCTAGGAGGTAGCGCAGGTAATACTCAAGGTTATTCTGTGATTATAATGTATGCCACTTTAAATAAGTTAATGGTTTTTATTAAAGCTGGTGGATATTATTAACTCTAGCTCTTCGGTAACACTGTCGTCATCGTGCTGCATGTTGAAGTTCCTTCCAAATGCAAGCATTTTTCAGTACATTGGCAGGCAGAATGTTTCTGTAGACTTCTGATTTCGTTCTACTGCTACCATCAATGTAGATTAGTGATCCTGTACCAGAAGAATCATGCAAGCCCAAGCCATGACAATACCTCCACATCTGTTTGTTGTCAGGTTGTCTTCAGTCAAAACTTTTTTCTCCCATTGACTTTTTTTTTGGTCTTCATGTTAGTTTATCATTTTAACAGTGAAAAAAGTCTAAACACGAGAAAACTCCAGGGGTCAAACCAAGAGTAGACATTCAGGGGTCTCTGATGGGGAACACCTGAGCAATAACTGGTGAAAAATAGGTGTGTTTAAACAAAAGGTGTCATATTGTTGAAAACAAGGTGCAAGTATCTGTCTTCAGTGTGTAGCAAAAACAAAACAACTGGCCTTTCTGCTCCGTTATATTTGGAGTAAATTGTGTGTAGTGTATTAAACCTAAGCTTACATGGACATTTAATGTTTTATCCTAAAAATTTACAGTCAGTTTGCTCTACACTGAGTGCTATTGAGAAGTTGTTTGTGTCTGGCAGGTACACTGTCACGAGCATCAACGGGCCTCCAACTCCTCCAAGAGCCTTGCAGCTGTTGTGGCACGTCTGGAAAGAAACGCTGTGAGCTCGTGTGCTGAGGGTGAAGAGCTGCGTGAGGAGGAGGAGCCGGAGGAGGAAGAAGCGGTGGTGCCCCGCGTCCTCTATGAGGAGTTAGTGCACAGCTACAGACAGCAGGAGGAAGAGGTTCGGCGATTGCAGCAAGAGCTGGACCGAACACGCAGACAGCTGCTGCAGCAGGCCAAGAAGCTCAAGGAGCACAGCAGCCTGCTAACAGAAGTCAAGGAGCTGCGGGACTTCAACCGTCGTCTGCAGGACGTGCTGCTTATGAGGCTGGGAAGCGGTGAGAGACGCACAATACACACTGTAAACTTCTCCAATGCATATGAATCTCTCTCTCTCTCTCTCTCTCTCTCTCTCTCTCTCTCTCTCTCTCTCTCACTATATATAAATAATATATGGTATGGGTGGTATGAGTCAAGAATTGTCAACAGATGGAGATTTTGAAATAGCAAATCGACAAATTTAACTAATGTATTTACATTGAAGCATTTGGTTTTCGGGGGAATAAAGCTGCTATATTTGTTACAAAGCAGCTGCACAAACAGCTGTGGGACAGCCTATCAACTGCTTGGTGTATGCTCTCAACAAATGCAGAGTACACAATGACAACCTTTGTTTCAGGAAACAGCTGACAGAATATGTTCTGGGGAAAGCTCAGTCTTGTCACTTCCTTCACTGTCTTTTTTTATTAGGTTCTGTTTTGCAAAATGAACAGTACACGCAGCTCCCCTGCCGGATTTGTCCCCCTTTAGCTTTTAGCATTGTCATTCTTTCTGTGACAGGTCCGTGTCAGAAAAGCAAACCTAAAAAAGTCAAATGTAAATGTACTGTAATATTCTAACAGTATATATTTTCTTTCACCAAGATATTTGATAAGCAATGGATTCAGATTACGGCATGTAAATAAAATAAGAATTATGAATACTATTCTCTGACACCAGTAATAATATATTCATATACTAACATAGAGAGTTAATGGTGAGAACAAGAATCAGATTCGGACAACACAGAAAGCAAAGTTATGATCTGAAGTTTGTTCTAGTTCTGCACTTTAACTGGTGCTGAGTATCCGAGAAAGACACTTGGAGGAGAGCACTAACTTCACTCCCACAGCTGTGGTTTTTTTTTTGTCTTTCATTGTTATTAAGCCATTTAGAGCTCCTGACCACCGATAGCTGGGGTGTTGGCAGGGTTTAAACTTGTGATCCCCTAATGATTAGGGTTTTATTTTTCTCTTGCCTCTCTTGCAAATTGTTAAACAATTGTCTTCTTTTAGATAATTTTTTGTTGTTTGTACTCAAAAAGGTTACAATAATTTCTCCTCTTAACTAAACTGGGTTGAATGTCTTCCACTGGTTGCTTAAAGAGGACATATTGTCCAAAGGAGCCAGGCCAGTGTCCAGGCCAGCTGCTGTGTGTGTGTGTGTGTGTGTTCCTGGTCTGATTAATTTAGGGTCAGGAATGCAGTAAACTGACCGATATTAAAATGTGTTAGCTACAGTGGAGCTTAACGTGGCTGGCCACCAAGTCAGCTTACTGAGCTAAAATAACCAGGCTGTCACAAGGCACAGGGGAAGCCATTTTTAGGCTGCTAACTAAAGTGTGTGCGTGTGGGCTTTATGTGAAGTGTTTTTTTTTTAATGCTTTTCTTTGTTTGATTTCACATACCACACTGTACAAGCATGTTAAAATGATCTGTTACTTAACAATTGGTTGAACGCTTTACTGCTCACAGAACCAATGCACGATAACGGCACTCAGACAATCAAAGCTGAGGTGGTGGAGCCGATACCTGAACCACAGGAAATGTGCAGAGAGGAGGCCAACACTAGCTCCACACACTCCCCTTCCCCACGAACTGTCTATACCTTCAGTGATGGAAAAGTAAGTGTGCATGTTCACATGCGTGTGAAAATGTCGTTTGCTTCTGTATCCCTTTGGAGCCGAGTCCTTGCTTTGGGGCTGTGTAGTCTTTTGTTCAGGCTTTTTACTTTTCTCTAATTGGCTATGAATCGCATGTCCCAGTAGGCATTTTAACCAGAACATTTACTGTGCTATTTTTCAGCTATGCAGTTTAACAGTCATGCAGCCTGTGCTCACCCTCATTTTTTTCTTTCTTCGACTCAGATCAAGCATGAAGAACAAAACCAAATTAGGCCTTACATCCCTGCACATTGCCCATATTAATTATTTGTACCACAGGAGTTGTCTTGAGTGACAGCTAGCCAGCGAACACAAATCTCCTCTAAAAGTAGGCAAACACGTGTCTGCTGGCCAGCAGCCTAAAACACATTAGTTACTTTAGCGGAAAGGCCTCTGGAAGCCCGCCTAAAGACTCAGAGTGACAATCCTCCTGATGGTTCACTTGGCATCGTCTTCCACAATGTAACTTAAAAGTCGACACACTGGTCTGGTGTCTGTCAAAATGTGGTTTTCTGCCTGAATATATTTATGAAACGTCGTTCATCTTTACCCCAGTTTTACTCTAAATTGATTCTTGCTGAGCGAAAGGGGAGAGGTGACTTATGTGTATGGTATAGGATCACTGAATAGTCAGATGCCAAGCTATACCATGCCTTGCAGAAGGATTTCACCCCGTGTTATTAAAACATGGGGGTGGGGTTTGTTATAAGAAAAAAATCTCTCTCTAACTTTACACTTCCCTTCAAGCACTATTGTTCTGAAAATAAACGAGCGAAGAACGGAAAGAATGTGTCACAAACGTGTAAACTCTATAAAGAATGTGGTGTAAACTCTACGTAGAAGAGTTCAGAGAAAGGTTAAGGGGCACAAATACATCTGTAGGAGCTGGAGAGAACTACAACTCAGTCAGTCAGTCATTACATTTACATACATACATGCATCACAGCATTTAGCAAACACTCTTATCCAGAGTGACTTACATTTTCTTTTTATTTCAGTTTATACACCTGAGCAATTGAGGGTTAGGGGCCTTGCTCAGGGCAGTGGTAGCTTGGTGGACCTGGGATTTCGAACCCATGACCTTCCAATCAGTAGTCGAACACCTTAACCTCTGAGCTACCATGTCAGTCAGTCAGTCAGTCAGTCCAGACCTCTCAAATCCCACAGCATCCATTTATTTGAATGGTATGTAGTCGGTATGCTGAATTACTCTAATTAGAGTTGTGAATGGACATAATATTCAGATGTGCTTTTAAAGGGATCCCATCGCAGGTCATTTGAAGTATAACGTTTGTCATTTGAAGTATAACGTTATTATGAGCTCTCAAACCTATATATAGAGAACCATATTAAAAACATTTTCCCAGCGGAAATATAACAAAAATAAAATGACAGAAAATAGCATCTAATGTCTCTCTTTCTTTTTTTTTCTTTTTTTCCAGGTGCACTTGGGTGGTGGCATCTGGGTGGAGGAGGAGAAGTGGCATCAGCTGCAGCGTACACAGGGTGACTCCAAATTCACCAAAAACCTGGCTGTTATGATCTGGGGCACAGAGACGCTGAAAAACCGCAGTGTTACTGGTGTCGCAACAAAGAAGAAGAAAGATGCTCTGCCTAAACCTCCTCTCTCACCAAGCAAACTTAAAATCGTGAGAGGTACGTTTTCACCCCCTTATTTACTCCACATCAGAGGAATGCTTATAGGAGGTAGTATGAGATCTGGGTTTGGTGGATACATTTAACGCATGTAAGGTCACATTCAGAAAGAACAAAATATCAAATTCTGTTTTATTCCATTTTCAGCTGATAACAGGCTTAATCTACATTTTCTTTCTAGAGTGTCTGTATGACCGCGTGTCTCAGGAAACAGCCGACAGCGCTGAGATCACTCAGCGGCTATCCAAAGTGAACAAATACATCTGTGAAAAAATTATGGATATCAACAAATCAATCAAGAACGAGGAGAGGAGAGAGTCCAAGCTCCTCATTCGGCAGACGGTAAAGATGGAGAACCTGTACGACGGCATGTAGGACCTGCAGTGTTGACGTCAAAGACTGCTGCTGTGGAAAGAGGTTACACCTGATCACCTGCGCTGCCATTTTGAATTTTCACTGAAGCCCACAGCGAGGCCTTTTTTATTTGTTTTTTGTTTTAAAGAAAAAAACCGTTTCCTACTCCGTAACACATCAGAGGCTACGAGTCAGCTTTACCCACAATCCGCAGATCTTACCATGAGCGCTGTTTGTTGGTTTATGTGCTGTGAATAAACAGTGGCTTTGGGTAACGGGGGAGTTTAAGGTGTGACAGTGGACTATTGAGAGAAGGGGTGTGTGGTTGTTAATCAGTCATTGTTTTTGACAGGAGAGATCCTATAAATCATGTTTAGATAACAATGTGTAAGGCACATCGGCCGGTGTTCTGTGTCAGAACATGTCCTAATGTCTAAGTCAAGAATGAAGACTTCCCTCGAAAAGAACCGTTTTAAAACTCAACTCTAAGTGCTTTGAGTCTGAGTATAGAAATTTACAGAACATAGCTCTCTTCCTGTGTCTGTTATTGATGTGTGAGTCACAAACATGCATCTTTTAACAAGGTTTGTCCCTGCAGTGTCTTAGTAACAACAGAGTCTGTTCACTAATTGATCCTTTGAAAACACAGTTTGTTAGAACGAATCGAATCAGTTTTTTATTTGTATTGTCGGTATGTTGAGAAATTGGGAGTTCAGCTGTTTCCTTCAATAAGATTTGATGATGGTGCTAATGACACGACGTGTTCTCAGACAAGCTCCCTTTGTTTCTCAGCAGAGCCGTTACTTTAAGGTTATGTTCGTGAATCCGCATTTACAGGAATATGTTTACATACCAACAACATGCTTTTGTCTCTTTCTGCTTTTTTTAGGCAATATTTTCCCAAATAAGTCAACGCGGCATCTTATGTAACCGTGATTTTCAGTTCCACGGTGGATCAGAGGGATGTTGTATTGGCCAACTCATTTGTTTAGAACCATTTTATAGTTGGGTCGAGGAGCATGGACCGGGCAGGGATTTTACTCTGTTGATATGGCAATCACTTGGAACGGTTGTGTTTTTATAGCAAGCTGTGATTGTAATATGAGCTGATATTGCTTAACCTGCACTTTGGTGTGTGAGTGTGGTAAAATGGCAGAAACAGTGTGTGGATGTGGGTAAAGCTGTCAGTAGCGCTCGGTGTTAAAAGTGTCGGTGGTGGGATTTGTTTTAATTTTATTTTTTTTATAATTTTTCTCCAAAAACAACCAAACGGCATCCCCAGAGGATGACTGGGTCCTCTGAAGCTCCTGCAGGGGAGAAATTCAAGGGGGTGATTTTTAAACTGACAACTTCCAGTGAGCCATGCCATCCGTTCTTTTGCCTCCTTTTTCATTTTTCCTCCATTCACATATATCTCGTATCTTTTTGCATTTCACAAAGCGGTTCATGTGGCTGTGCATTAAAAAGGCCTGCTTGCTGCAGGTTTGAGTTCTTAACTGTGATGGCATCCTGCTAACTGTGAATCAACCTCAAATCTGCCTCTCAGCCCTTCCTGTCTCATCACTTTTACTTTCCTGTCTTTGTTGGGTTTTTTTCTTATCGAATATATGAACGTTTTTTTTTTGTTTTTTTTTTAGTTAATGCATTTTCTAGAGGAGAGATTTTATTGTATATTTGGACGTATTTGGATCTTAATATTCTAGATCCAGGCTGCACCTTATTCTGCTTAGTTTCTTATTTGAAACAAATAATCTTCACATATCCACATGATTCCATCTTTTTTTCACTTCATGTTCATGCCTAGTTTTTCACATTTCTTTTTTGGTCTTGGCTTTGCTTGTCACAAATGCATTATCTCGTAATGGAATGCTGTCCATGAAGCAAACTCTATTTTAAATTATAATAGCTAATTTACAATCGTCAATTATCACAGTGCTCCTTCTATCACATCACTGTGATCCGTTTGTAAAGGAGTCTCATTTCAATATTTGTTCCGTTTTCTGGAAGTGTGCTTATAATTGAAACAGATGTAGTCACCATATACGACAGCACTTTAATCTTAAGAAAGGCCATGTCATAATGATGATGGGCAAATATGGATCTTACTGGTGATTATTAAGGGTTTTATTCCCCAGTGGCTAATCAAAAAAAAAAAAACCTAGCACTTTTCTACAACTCCAAAGTTGAAAAAAACAAAAAAACAAAAACAAATCCCATTTATGCTTCATAGCTAGGTCTGTAAAACATTTACTTTAATTGTAACTTACCTCTAATATGTTGGTGTAATATTGACAGAAAAGAGCGTTATTGTATGGTTTATGGTTCAAGGTTCTATTTTTCTGTGAACTTTTCCTCTGTGTGTCGATGTGTTGTGTGCTGTGTGCTATATGTTGCCCCACTTACTGAATATGTGCTATAAACGATATTGGCTCTGTGGGTACACTGGAAAAACACCAGCTTTTAATTTGGCTGATGTTAAACGATAGCCAAAAGAAACTGACAATCCTCCTGATCATCCTTTCATATTGAGATTTGTCAGCTGTAATGTTGCCTTGAAAAGCAGTTCTTTCTTTTTGATAGCCACTCGCTCCGAGTGAGCACTTTTCACACGCAATATGGCTGATAAACATAACGTCCCTTCAGTTGTGAACCCTACCAGGGAAAATTGTGACTGTGAAATGTACAGATATGCTATATATTGCCATGAGAAACTGTATTCATAAAGATGCTTAAAAGCTCCAAAAGCAAACCGGTACACCTCTCTGATAACGGTCCTCTGGTCCGCACTAGTGAACTTCATCCTTCGTCATGTTTTTTGTCCAGCATTCGAGTGACATCACTGCGGTGCTTAAGCTTTGAGCTGCTTAGCTCCCTAAAGATCCAAAAACAATCCGGATGCCAAGAAGAGCAGTATAAAGTCTATGCCGCACCATCAGGCCGATACTTTACGGATCATGAAACCAAGAACTGTTTTATTTCCGATTGATCTTTTGGTAGAGTTTCTATGCTATATGTGAATGTGTGTGTGTAGGTGTCGGGTAATCTAAAGCTCCTCGGGTGGTGGATACGATATAAGCCAAAGTGGTATAGTGATCATTTAGCTTGATATGAACTTGCACAGAATTGGCCCATGCCAAGGTCCAGAGTCATCCAAGCTCAAAAAAATAGGCTAAATTTAAAAAAGAAAAAGAAGAGATATATAGATATATATATTCTTTCAGAATATGGGGTTTTGCTTTACTCAAAATTCTATTTAGCTTGTATAAGTGCTGTTGCGCTGAATTACATATTAGAAGAGCATTAAGCTTTCAGTGGTATAGATGTGCACACTGTCCTTTCAGGCAGATTGTTTTTTGTTTTTCTTCTCTTCTTTATTTTTCGATTTAATCATTTCTGTTTTTCTTTCTTCGATGTTGTTTTTGATGCCAAAAAGGGGAACAGGGAGACTAGTTAGAAAAGAATGATCTATGTGTGAAGAGTAGTAAGGATTTGGCCTTCTATTTAAAATCACATACTGTACACAGTTTGTGAGTGAAATGCTGAGGACCCATCAAACATGTAGACAAAGCTGCCCAGGCCTAGACTCAATCTCTTCCTGCTAGACCATGTCAATAACTTCCTGTTCACACTCATCCCAGCAGGTTCCAGGTCTCAGCCCAGATCACTGTTATTCAGGGCCAAGCTCAGAGCGGTTTATTTGCAACTCAGCTTTACTGCGATTTGAAAAAGAAGAAGAAAAAAAAAAAGAAAGTATTTTTATAAAATCAGGACAGATGATTTGTGGCAGTAATGAAATGTGTACTATCTGAATCCTACCTCATGGCTTATCATGTCACTTTAGTTATGTGCTCCATTCATAGCACCTCACTCTACACGGGCACAGATTTGTAAATATATCAGTCTGTATTGTAGATTTTAATATTCATATAGCTGATTTCTGCTTTTTTTTAACGGTGTATATACAATACGAACCTCCTCCGAGTTTGCCTGATTTGTGTAGGAGCGAGTCTTTCTTTCTAATTCTGTGGTTCTGTCGATGTCATTTGTGATGTAAATCTTTGTTGTTGTGTTTTTGTTATTTTTTTCTTTCCCATATTTGTTTTGTATTTTTCTGGTTGATGGTGCTACCAGCACACGTGTCATTTACCTCAGACGGTGCTACTTTTTTACTGTGGTGGATGTCATTCAGTGTCACATGATCAAAAACCAGTTATTGTTATTATTTTTTTTATTTGATATTAAACAAAATCAGGACAGAAGCGTCTCACTAGTCACACCACCCATGCCATGACGTTTTGTTGAATTCATACTCGTAGACAGTGCGTGGTGTTTGATGAGCGTCGACGATAACAGTATGTGTAGTTTCATTAACAGCAGAAGAAAAAAAAAACTGCTGTAGGGAGTTTATTAATCCCCGCAGTCGATCTACCTGAATGGTACTGGGCAGTGTACCGTGGTCCTCAGCAATGAACTTCTCCAGTTCCACTGTAGTTACCATCAAAACAGCAAGAAATTCTATATTTAGAAAATATTTTAGATATTGCAATACAGTACAGTGTATTTTAAAGAGTTTATATAACTTGCCAAAGTGGTTTTTCCCTCCCAAAGACACTTTATTTGCAACGTCTCTTAAAATACTGATGGCAAAATTTATCAAATGGTCAATTCTTTATGAACACAATTGCTAGAGATTTTGTACATATTCATTTTATTACCTCCCTCTTTTTATTTCCTGCAAAATGTCTGTCTTTTTTGTTTGTTTGTTTTTTGTAAATGTTTTTTTTTCCTTTCTTTTTTTTTGTTCCATCCCCTCACTGTTTTTAAGATGTTGGTTTTGCATATTGGTGGTATGACTGAAATCCGTCCTGAACAACCTCAGAACTAGACTCCACTCTTTATCTGGAATCAGCCGTGTTGCATTTAAATCTGTCCTTTCATTTCATCTTTCATGTTCTTTGTTCTTGCTGCTGAACAAATATCTAGAAATCTATGTATATGTACTTACCTATATTTTTCAGAATCAATAGAGAATGTCTTCTAAATACAACTGTGAAAAACCCTTTCTCTGAGTGGCAGGTGTTGTCGGAGTGGTGATTTTTACACACACTGTGCTTTTGTCTGAATCATCTCTCTTGATAGAGAAGTGCACATGCTCCATGTCCTTACCGTTGGGTCGCACATCCCGTGAAAATCAGAAGACAAGGGCTTTGGCAGGTTTCGCTGGTTTCTTTAATCTTGCCTGAGTCTCAGCTAATGATTTGGAAAGTGCACTTGGTTTCAGTAGAGAATCTCTGTAAATGTTTTGGGCTGTAACAGTAGGCTACAGCTGGGTGTAATAAACCAGGTTTAGGGAGACAGCCTGAAAAGCAAAGCATTTCCTCACTGACCGCTCTCACTCCTCTCTGGTGCACGGCTGCTGTAGTTGGTCAGCATCAGTTTATTGTGTATGTGCTGCAGTCCAAGTACTCTTGTTCTATGTACAGATCAACAAAATAAATCAGACTTTTATTCTACAAATAACAGACGGTCCCTTTTTTTGTCGATTCTTTCCTCATGCGAGTGTGTTTTGTTTTCATTTTACTATGTAGACTAAATTACTCAGCCAGAAAATACCATACTAATCAGACACGAGCCAAAAGTTGAAAAGAGTAATGGACTGTCAAACAATTCGATTCAAGGCACTGAAATATTTTGTAAACCACCATCATTTATTTCCATTAGGAAATTCAAGGTTTTATTTAAATGTTCATCTTTTAGAAATTCATTTAAAAAAAAAAAAAAAAAACAAGCTTCTACTGTTTATTCAAATATGTTCTTTTTTCCTGTGTTCACAAATTCAGATGTCAAATTTTGTGGAAAATCTGTACTCATCTGAAATCAGGAATTTTAAAACGGGAATCCATGAAGAATGAAAAAAACAAAACAAAGAAAAACGTATCTCAGAAGCTTAAGTCAAACAAATAAAACCAGATGTGAGGCAAGATACTGCAGTCTCACACATCCAACAGCACTGAATAAGTAATCTATTAAGAAGACGATGGCTTTTAAAGGGGTTAGTTTAAATATATGAAGTCTTAGCTAAGAACAGAAAGAAGAGAATAATCCTGGAAAACTGCAAGACGTACGGATGGATAGGAAATCCAATCATCAGGAAATATTCAGAGGTCAGTTAAGAGGTCAGTTAATCTGTGCTTCCATACTGTGTGGAATTATTGCTTTTGTATTCTACCTCCAGCTGCTAATGCCTCCAGCGCTACCTGTAGCCTTTGAAAGGAAAATAGTCTCTTTCTGTAGACTCTGATATGGACGCAACATGTGAGCTTTATGATCTTTCACCCATATGTTCAATATCTCATCCACAAATCAGCAAACTTTTTCTTTCTTTTTTTTTTTTGCTTTATTGAGAATGTTTAATAGTGTGTTAGATGGCATCAGACAGCTCTCGCTTTGTTGTCTTATTTGGTGTGTATCGTCTGCTGGATCAGTTCTCCCCCATTCTGTGGCTTTGACTTTGAATTGGATACACACAGCCGGCGATGAGCGAGAGGGTGTGTGTTTGATGTGTGGAGCAGTCTGAGCGCGCTCAGGATTAAAAGCTAGATTGATCGGAGTGTCAAAAAGAGATAAGCACACTGGTCGGACTGATTTATTAGGAAGGCAGGGAGTTAATATCAGAACACCCAGCTGCATTCTCACACACATACACACACACACACAGAGCTCTTTTTATTGTAGAACACTAAAATCCATTGTAATATTAAAATAGCTGATATATAAGATGATTAAATCGTGAGACAAGAGGAGCTGATGCATAGCTCGCGCGGATCTGTTTGGATTTTTTAAGACCCTTACGGATGCTTCTATTAATTCTTTCTTCTCCATTTTCATTATTTGCCATGGCAACAGCACCGACGGGCTTAGGGATGCATATGTAAAAGAAAATGTGTTCCTATACAATATGGCATTTCTACTTGGCCCAAGTTTTCTCATCGTTCTCTCTGTGCCCAAGGGGACTGCTGAATGTCATTAGCACTAACAGTGTCCACATGGCAGTAATGTATTGCAGTGAGGGATATTGACAGGGAGATGATTCAGTATAGTAATGATGGATGAAGCCGGCGCTCTGGGCCAACACACACAGGGCCATACGTGCTTGGAGAGACAGAGATATAGACAGAGAGAAAGAGAGAGAGAACAGACTGTTCCTCTGCAGCCTCGCCACTGCGTCTATTTCCTCTAGTTTACTCTGAAACGCTTTTGAGCGGTTCTGGAGAAGTAATGGTTTCCTTTTTCAGCCTTGAAAATCCCTAAAGTTTTAGTTTGCAGCACTTTCTATTACACTGATTTAATAGCATTGTTTCTTGCCTGTAGAAACCTATTAGTTCTTGACATCCGGTAAGCTCCTGAACGATTAAATTGGGAGGAAAAATGGCAAGAAAACTTCTCTTCCTCACTGTTAAACGATGCACCAGTCAATCAGAGAGGGACTACATCGAATCCTGTCTTTATGTGCATTGAAAAGAGACATACGGTCATTAACTTCCCCTGGGGTGCTGGGATTAGGTGTGTGATGTGCTATAATATAATAGGATACGATTATCACCGAATGAGATGGGAGGGTTTTTGTAGACTATTACTGTTAACTGCTGGAATTTTTTTAGCTAGAACTTCCCCAGGGTCTGCGACTGGCTTGTAAAGTAAAAGAATATAAGTGCTAATGGAAAAAAGAAGTAGGGGGAAGAAATGCCTCAGATATCATGCAGCCAGACATGTTGAGCATGTCGCCTTAATCTTTATGTCCTAGAATAAAAGCATCTATCAGGAGCCAGCTACAGGGAGCTTCAGCTAGGTGTAGTGTTCCTTGTGTTGCTCTCATCATCCTCATGTTGTAGGAACGTCTAACGTCTGAAGGAACATCAGCAGCGACGTGGAGATAGAGGCGAGCGTAACCATATAGCGGACACTGAAAAGATGAGGGAGAGTGTGTATTATTATCTGTTCTTCCACAGTGCTAATGCATTTATGTATGTACGTTTGTCCTTGCAGAAAAGTAAACAGAGCCGTTCATGTTAGATGGTTAAAGGGTAGAACGTAAGTGGCACAAAAGTTCAGTATACATGTGAAATTCGTACAAGCCCATGAAAGCCCAGAGGCAACAAAATGTATTTTTCTGCTTGAAATGTATTCTATGTGCCACACAAATCTCAGATTCTCCTGAATGATATGAATCAATATGAATCGCTATGTGCTGCGATGCGTCTGTGCTTCTTTACTGTAGCTCGTCCTGGTCCTCTTTTGTGGTCGTAATTAGCTTTTAGGGAAGGTCATTCACACACTCGGGCCGGTAAATTAACCTGTACACGGTGTGGCTGCTTCTTTGTCCTCAGACTAATCAATGAGAGAAATCTGCTCAGGTTAAATTGTGTTTTTTTTATGGCTATGGTATATTGATGTGAGCACATTGATTTGGCCCAGCTCTTGGTGTGAAAGAGCTTAAATACTTACTTTTAAAAAGAAGTAGAAAAGGTAATGGGGGAGAAAAGGCTGGATTCTTTCCTCTGATTAATCCGGTGCTTTTCCTTCAAACTCCTGATGTACCATCATGAAACACTGAGAACAGGCCAAGAAATGTTCTTTTAAGCTATTCAGTTAGTGTAAAATCTTCTCCATCAAGGCTTTATATTTGTATATTTTTATATCAATAACTCTTTATTATTCTGATTTGTTTCCTCCAACTACAAACATTTATTTACATGTGTTAATGTACATAGGCAGCACAGGGGTCTGAGGTTGGAGAACCTGAGCTCATGTTAATGTCTGTGTGAAGTTTTATATGTTCTCCTTATGCATATATGGGATTCCTTTGGGTTCACTGCTTTCCTCCCACCTCCCTAAAACAGGGCAGTAGGTAGTCTTGGCTGCGTTAAATCAACACTATGTGTGAGTATGTGAGTACAGGGTGTGCTCTGTGATGGACTGGCATCCCATCCTGGGAGTATCCCCATCATTCCCAGCATTCCTGGGATTGGCTTTAGATCCATTGATTTCTAGATTAGACTCATGATGTATATCCAGGGGGATGCTGATAATACTGCATGTTTTTTTTTTTTTTTACATGAAGTTCACTGGATCCTGTCCAGGATGTTTTCTGCCTTGTGCTCTGAATCACCTGTTACAGGCTCCAGGTTCCCTGGGACGCAGTAGGATAAGTGGTGTAGATAGAGGATGAATGAACGGATTGATAGATGGATGAAATCCATGGATATAACTACAATTCAATTAAAAATGAAAGATGTTTATATAAAACTCAGTAACTTGAACTTCAGTTTGAATAAAAAACAGGAAGCGCTGTTAATAGAAGCACAATGAATTAAATCTCCATCTGCCTGAGTTGAAAGTTCAGGAATAAAAAGCTATGATGGATCTAATAAATAAATAGATGATGATACCTATTTTCTCTGTTCTTCTAATGTTCTGTGATCATATAATGGTCTTTTTTACAAAGTGTGTGTGTGTGTGCTCTTGTTAACGTCTTTGATATAGTCATATAGATTTCCATCAGCCCTTGTTCTGCTTTCCTGCTTGTACTCATTGAGTTCTGTTACATTTTGATATATTTGTCCATATTAATATGAAGAGGAAATGAGTTAGCAGTCTGATCTGTTCTCTCTCTCTCTCTCTCTCTCTCTCTCTCTCTCTCTCTCTCTCTCTCTCTCTCTCAGTTTCCGTCTGTGTGCAGCAGAAGGCTTTTTAAATGACTTCGATTAATGCAGAATGCTGCCTCAATTAAAAAATCCAAAGCTATCATGAATTTTTCATACTCAAAGCGTTTAAGCTAATTATGGCACAAATGAGGTGTTTTTCACTGTGACACCATGGCGCAGGTTGACATTGACGTCTAATGTCACTGTCAGACTGTCACAGGTCTTAACTTTGCAGCAATACTAGTCAACATGCCTTCTTACTATTCCACACACACACACACACACATAAGACTATGTATATAGGAGAATATACTGTGTGTGTGTGTGTGTGATATGGCACAGTGTGAAA
Organism: Tachysurus fulvidraco; assembly: GCF_022655615.1. Lineage (NCBI taxonomy): Eukaryota > Metazoa > Chordata > Actinopteri > Siluriformes > Bagridae > Tachysurus > Tachysurus fulvidraco. The sequence goes on along the minus strand of NC_062531.1, from coordinate 10,121,796 downwards.
ATATATTGTTATTATTATATTATTGCGGCTGCCCTCCTGTATTGAATAATTTGACTGCTTATTTTAAGAAATATCTTGATTTATTTGATCATTCAGCATTTACGTGACCTACAGCATGTCAGGAGAGAGGCCAGATTTGCAGAGCTAGCTCAGTATTAGCATAAAGCAATATTTATATTCTTTATTCATTCACTCACATTTTCTACCGCTTATCCGAACTTCTTGGGTCACTGGGAGCCTGTGCCTATCTCAGGCATCAAGGCAGGATACACCCTGGACGGAGTGCCAACCCATCACAGGGCGCACACACACACTCTCATTCACTCACACAATCACACACTACGGACAATTTTCCAGAGATGCCAATCAACCTACCATGCATGTCTTTGGACTGGTGGAGGAAACCGGAGTCCCCGGAGGAAACCACCGAGGCACGGGGAGAACATGCAAACTCGAATCGAACCCCCAACCCTGGAGGTGTGAGGCTAACGTGCTAACCATTAAGCCACTAAGCCACCGTGCCCCCCTTATATTCTTTATTTATTTCTCTTATTTATTTATATAAGCCTTTAGGGATTCAGATTTGATGTGCTAAATAGAGCTCAGAGGTTGGAAGTGGAACTGTATGTGTTGTAAAGTTATGATTCTGACTTGATGATTGTGTGACTGACAGCAGTGTGTTTTGTGCAGTCGTTTTCTGTGCTCCATTCTCCTTTCTAACTTACTGCACAATAGTTTCGATAATATCGACTCATTATCTAAGTGTTTGCTTTTTTTTGCTGTTATGTTATTGAGATATGTCTACAAGCACAAGGGATCAATACAATACAAGTGCTTTTAGAATTTCTTACAGTTTTACCTAAAACCATTCATAGTTTATAGTTGAGTGGAGTTAAATATTCTGAATTCTCAGAATGTATTCATTCAAATTGTACCTGACTTTTTTTCTCAACATAACTTCTTGCATTCAAGGTGAGGGTAATGGTGCTTCCTAAAGTTATCAGGGACCTCTTCTTCCTCTTCTTCTTCTTCCTCTTCCTCCTCTTCTTCTTCTTTTTCTTGTTATCATTATTATTTTTTTATTATTGTTATTATTATACTGTAGTTTTTTTATCATCATAATCATTATCATAATTATTATTGTTATTATTATTGTTGTTGTTGTTGTTGTTGTTGTTGTTGTTACAACATCATTATTAAACAATACAAGTTTAAAAAAGCTACAGAGCCCTGACAAAGACCATAAACCTCCCTGTCAGATAGTTGATCATATGCAGTTGGAAGGTTTATGGGAACACATATAAACCTCCCTGACAGGTTCACCACACAAGATTTCACAACACTCTCTTGGTAAGATTTGGAGGACGACTTGAAAGCAGCAGAAACATAATGACAATTACACAAAGAACAGCAAGCACTAAACTGCACTGTATTCAAATCCATTCCTACATCCCACGCTAATCTCCTCTGCTAAATAAGAAGCACAGAGACTCACGTCGAAAGACATTTAAACAAAACTTATTTCTCCTCACTGTACATTTAGTCTTGAGTTCCCTTAGTTATCTACTGTACATGCGGCCATCAAATTAATGTTCATTTGAATGTAATGACTAGAAATGAGTTCTGTGAGTGAATTGTTCAGAAACAAAGCCTCCGATGTTTCGTCTAAATGTTACCGTGCATATTTAAGGAGGGCATTATTTGAGTATTTGGTTTATGTTTGTAAAATATTGTATTGTGTGGCCCTGTGGATTTTATTACAGTTAAAGTGAGAACGGTTGAGAACCCCTGCTCGAGTGTATTTGGCCAATAAATCAGGATTCTGGCTGTTATAATCTCTATAACTGCAATAATTTTGAGGTTTAACACAAGAAGAGCCATCTCCAGTTTGTCAACTAGGTAATAAAATGTTTTGGAACCTAAAGGTGCTTTCATGCCTGGGCCCTTGATGAAATTAGTTTTAACAGCATGCCTCTGCCTAGCTTGAGTCTGAATTAACAGACTCTCTAGAGGTAGATGAATAGAAGCAAAGACTTTTTTTTTAAAGCTTTATTGAGTTTTAAGATCCAGCTTAGATGAAATATTCATCAGTTCTGATTATGCCGAAATGATGACTGACGGCTCATGCTAAGCAACAAGGGATTATAACATGTAAGTAAAGCATATTTGTTAGATTAAAAGGATTGTATTGTGATACCAGAAAGGTTGTGCTTTCTCTATAATTAAAAAGCTAATGAAAAGAATAAAAAATGCAGATTTTTGTCTAAGATTTGATCAATGGAGCCTTTTTCTCTAAACATGCTCCTCAGGGAACAAACCAAGCAAGACAAAGCGGGTATAGATTAGTGAGAACATGCAGCCATTAAAAGAAAAAGAAAATCAATAGGTGCTTTTAGACTGGAAGTTTAAAAAAAGAAATAAATAAATAAATAAATAAACAACGTTCAACATGGATAAGGAAATGGCCACCGTTTTAGCTAATGTTAGCTATATTTGATAGTCTTAGATATCAGTCATTAGTATGAGTGCTTAATTAGTAATTAGTGGGAGATCTGTGATCTCTGCCAAGTAATTTATTGCTGCTAAGTGTTGAAATATCCTTCACACATGTCTTTTACAATCATCTAAAAAGTGCTGCTGAAGACACTCATATCCCATGAAACCCTTTCACACACGTGTCATCAATAAGGTGTCAGTCTTTCACTCTCATTACTAGTTAGGGACTTAGGGATAGGCTTCTTACTCAGTTCACTCTGGAAAGATATCTTTTTAGCACACTATACTGTGGACAGCAGGATAGAAGAGTTTTAAAATGTGGCTTAAAAAGTATCCGTGGTCAACGAACGGTCCTTTTTATTCAAACGTTAATGTGCTGGGAGGGTGGAAGGCAACCAAACTGACAAAGGACTCCAAATAAACCACAATGACTTCTGTGGTTTTCGAAAAAAAAAGAGTTCTTCTTTGCCCGTCTCTGTGTTTTAACTGCGCTCCCAAGTTTGGAGCTTGGTATGGAAATGACAGGCTCCCTCCTGTTATTGAGAAGAATTAATTAGACATGATGAATTATTCCTTTCTCTATCCACCGCTACGATCACCCTCACAAACACACACACACGCTTATGCCTTTAATGCATGTCAAATCAGTATGAAAATTTCACAGCCCCTTGTGATTAGTATTCAGTGGGTCTGTTGGCGTGAACAAAAGTGTCAACCATGACTGTCTGAAGACGGGAACTTTAATTTGCTGAGAGCTCGAGTTGCCAATGCTGGCCAGTGAAAATAAAGCTTCTTGGCTGAGCAGAGAAACACAAAAAAGCTCTAGATTAAGCTGAAGTGGCCTCATCTGCCCCACAACTGGTTAGTTTTGCACTCTGCTTTAGCTATGAGATTGACCTGACTATACATTAGACATGCGAAAATCTCAGCACAGTGAAGGTGTGTGATGATGGGATAGTCTTATAACCATGTCTTATTTTAATCAGTCTTTAAAGAAAATCAGGCTCTCGGCCATGGAATTATAAGTGCATTAGGACTTTATTTGAATGCATATTTTAGGAGTGTGTGTTTTAGATTTGGAGGCATGTAGACTGGCTTCCAGTGCCTTCCCTAGAGGCAGAAAGTAAGAAACGAAGAGACAGAAATGGGAAAGTACAGGGATACAGGTACGAGGTCAGAAAACAGAAAAGGAGAGACAGGAAGAAAAGAGACAGAAAGGGGTCACAACGAGAAAGATTGGAGATTCAGATGGAAAGGAGAGAGAGAGAGAGAGAGAGAGAGAGAGAGAGACTGACAGTAGCGTGACTTACTTTTGGTCACCTGAATGTCTGTCAGCGTGACTTGGCTCTCATGGGAAGCCACAGAAAACACTGCTTGTCACCTCCTGTATCATCATAAGCCACCCCCCCTGCACACACACATGCACACTCTTCACTCTCACACAAAAACATGCTCCAGGTTTCCCTTAAGGCTAACTGGAGCAAAGGTCTGTGTGGAATGCTGTCATGGAGAGGAGTGCTTTCCGCTCGTGTAAAGCCCCGTGCTATGCACTGTGTTCACACCAATAGTCTTTGTGATGGCAGTAGGTTCACAGTGAACGTGAGGCTGTCTTCAAGCAGGAAAACGATGAGAGTAAGCGCCGTGGTGTGTGTAAACAGTGGGAGGTTTGATGGGAAGTGAAGGCAGTGTGAACACACACCACACATTCCAACAGCTTGGCCGCCAGTCCTGCACCTGCATATAATCTCTCTCTCTCTCTCTCTCTCTCTCTCTCTCTCTCTCTCTCTCTCTCTCTCTCTCTCTCTCTCTCTCTCTTATTTGGTCTTGCTCCATGTTCTTTATCCTTGTGCAGCCATATCTCTTTCTCTCTCTCTCTTGCTTTCTCTCTCTCTCTCTCTCTCTCTCTCTCTCTCTCTCTCTCTCTCTCTCTCTCTCTCTCTCTCTCTCTCTCTCTCTCTCTGTCTTATTTTCAGTTAAAGGGGAAAAAAATGAAAAATATAATAGCAGCACGTCACAATTCATAGGACAGCTTGGATTTTGCACATTACCAGTTGCATAGCCTCAGGGTCGAGTGAGAATAGAACTCTGCTCCTCTGCATGAGCTGGGCCTTGAAAAGTGTGAAGCAATCTCATGTCTTCCTGCCTGATATATTCGTCCTGTGTTAGTGCTGTTACTGTGTGTGGATGCTTTCAGTATAAAGGTACTAATCTGTATCTTTCTGTCACTAGGTTGATACCTATGTTCAAAAACACTGCATCTAAGTGAGCAACTGTCCATCATGGACATCATAGACATACTGTAGACACTTCTGAGCTGGAACCCCCTTTGATGCTGGAAAAGCCTCCACTCTTTTGGGAAGGTGTGTGGAGATTTGTTCCTTTAGCCTAAAGAGCATTAGAGGTCAGACACTAACATCAGATGCGGTCATTGTTCCAGTTGATCGTCTGGGTTTCCTCTGGGTTCTCTGGTTTCCTCCCACTTCCTAAAAACATAGCAGTAGGAAGACTGACTGTTCTAAACTGCCATTATGTGTAAATGTAGGTGCTGCCTAGAGATAGATGATGTCCCATCCAGGGTGAATTTCATCTCGTGGGAGGCTCTGGATCCAATGACCTTGCCCGGGATAAAAGAATGAATGATAAGTAGATATAAGAGAAAATCTTTATTATAGCAGATATTTTCAAAGCAGTGCAGAACCTATGAGTCCTCTGAACTTGACTGAATGTCCTATAAAAGTTCTCAGGTAACTGGGGTTTCTTGGGTGTCATGAGAATGCTTTTATTCACAGTAACATCCAGCCTTGCAGCAGCATGCAGCTTTAGTTAATACAATTTTCTGTTTTCTATAATAATTTTCTCCCTTGTTAGTTTTTTCTGGCAAACCTTTATGAGAAATGCTTTTAGAACACATTAAAGCAAACCGTCTTAATTCTATTACATATTTTCAGAAGATTGTAGGAATGTAATTTTTATAATGTTCCCTGGATAGTAATGATTAAATTAAAATGAGAGACAATAGTAGAGTAAAACACTTGCATTAAAACTAGTTTCTTTCCGGAGCAGAGTGAAGCTGTGATGTGTCCCAGTAGATAACTGTCATAAGGCATGGAGTCACAGGGTTTGAAGTCTCTCCCTCATTCTGTCCTACTCTCCATCTCCCTCTTGCTATCTGGGTCTCCCTTTCACTCAGCTTCTTGTCTGACAGTGAAGGTCATGGTCTTCTCCCATGTCTCTGTCTCTCCTTCCATTCTCTTAGTTGTTGACAGGTCCTCCTTTGGGTACAGACCTAGGCTCCTCTTCCTGACACATAAGTATAATAATTCATATTTAGATAATGTTGTTTTTCAGCCTTGAATACTCCTTATCTAATTTAAAATGTAATTAATTAAAAATTAATAATGATTTTTTTTTTACATTCCTGGATACAAAATCTATATAATGGCTTTGACTTAATATAGTAAGTTTTACATAGCACAGGAGTGTTATATGTTTCCTGTGTTCATTTGATGATTATGATTAATATTTCTCTAGAATAAACTATAAGTACATTTCAATTGTCACTTTTTAAATCCCACAGAAGGGAAAAACAATGTTTTTTTGGTTTGGGGGATGTTGTAGCCTAGTGGTTAAGGTGTTGGGCTACCAACTGGAAGGTTGTGAGTTCGATTCCTATGTCCACCAAGCTGCCACTGCTGGGCCCCTGGGCAAGGTCCTTAACCCTCAATTGCTCAGCTCTATAAAAATGTAAGTCGCTCTGGATAAGGGAGTCTGCTAAATGCTGTAAATGTAATGTAAATGTGTAAACATGCTGAACTGCAATGGGCTGACTTTTTATCCAGTTTTTATTCCTTCCTGCTTTACATACAGTATTCCCATGATACTCTCCAGATCCCTGACCAGTATAAAGTGGTTACTGATGATGACGGAAACAGATCCAAATGAATCCACTGCATGTTTCTTGTATGTAGAACTGTAATCTGCTTCTTTTATGTGTATAAAATGATTTGTTTGTACACATAAATAGATTTGAAATATATTTTAAACTGGAAACTGCCTCTTGAAAATATTCATAGCATATGAATGGAAACTGCTTTAGGTGACATTTTAGATTATGAATAAAAAGTACTCCACAGGTGCCTGAAACGCTACAAAGCCTTGCCATTTACTCTGACATCACACGGTGCTCTGTCTCCTATTCTTCTTTTCCCTCTGCAGACTTGTGAAAGTTTGTTTTCTGCAGAGTAGTGCTGAGGAGACAACTCAGCAAATAAAGCTCAAACAGCGAGAGAAGAGCGGGTGGGCTGGGGAAATGAGGAGGCAGCTGCTTGTAGTTGTAAGTAGAGTGTGTCTGCGCTGGATCTGATTATATTAAACACTGAGACATTGGGGGCATTGATAATACCTTAGCCTATCTGATGCTCCTATTATGCAACCAAAGCTCCACTGCTCACAGATCCATCCATCCCAGAGAAACAGAGGGGAGGGGTAGCTTGTAAGAGGTCTAATATAGCCTACTTTATTGATTCAAAGAAATGATGAGCGAGTGACCCACCGATTATAGTAGAGAGAGACCTCAATTAAGTTTGCTGTTGTGCAGCTCAGAAGTAAATAGGCTTCTAAACACATCAGTGCTGTAATCCTATGCACTCTGTGCAAGCTGTCCTGAAGACACTGAAACAGGCTGATATCACTTATTAAAGTAAGTACAGGCATGGAATGGGATGGGATATTTCCTTGTGTGTGAAGAATGGCAGAGTGAGCATGCGACCTCTGTTTGCTTATGCTACTCATTGGTTTTGTGTATGAGTGAGTGATGTGATGTTGCTGGCAGGAGAGGTCTGGTGTAACAGAGGACGTGGGACACAGTTGGTTGACACGATTGAGAGAGAAAGGCACATTTGTCTGGGTGAGTGTCGTCAGCCGCCTCTGCTCTCACTCCTGTCCAGCTCTGGCCTCTCCTCACTGCGGCACTGTGTGATGGAGGAGCCTGGAGGCTCTGGGGCATTGCTACACCACTAAAGTGCTTCTGTCTACTCCGCACTGCACTAATGATTTTACAGGGGCTACGCTACGGGTATAGTGACACCCACACACATACACAAAGTCTCATTATCACATAAACGGCCACAGAAAAGGTTGCTATACAGACTTGCCTTACACATTGTAATATAGAGGTTTACCTTTTCATTTATCTTTACTTACTGCCCGGGCCTGGGTCATTCATTCAGTCAGTTCATTTTTGAAATGACATTTCACAACTCACAGGAGAAACCTAAAATCTTAAGCAGTTTTTCTTAAATAATAATGAATAGACAGATAATTGGGTAGGTGATGTGCAACTATTCAAAACACTCAAATATGGTGATGATGGGTCAGAAATGTATATTAGCTATTAAGGTTAGCATGTTTGGTTTGATTCCCGCCTCTGGCTCTATGTGCAGTTTTTGTATGCTTTCTTCCGTGCTTTGAGGGTTTCCCTCCGAGTAATCCGGTTTCCTCCCCCACTACAAAGACATGCACTGTAGGTTGCTAGGTATCACTAAATTGTCTGACGTGAGTGAACAGTTGTGCAATTGTGCCCTGTTATGTGTTTGAACTCCGTCCAGGGTGTCCCTCACCTTGTGCCCCAAGTCCTCTGGGATAGGCTACAGGTTCCCCACAACCCTGTCTTGTATAGAAGCTAAGGAATGGATTGGACAGTCTCATTGGAGGCACCTGATCTGGGTGCACTAGATTTTGGAGCATGTCTGTTGTGATTTGTGCTCATTCAACCACAAGAATATTTATGGTGCTCATGTCTTTATGGATCTTGATTTGTGCACAGGGCCTTGTCACACTGGAACATGTTTGAACCCCTCATGAAAAGTGAAGGGACAATAAAGCATACAAAGTCGTTATAGACAATTGTGTGCTTTTAACTTTGTGGTGGTAGTTAGGCAAGACCCACATATGACTGTGATGATTAGATAGTTACATATTTTTGGATATTAAAAATTCTTGCTTATTATGTAACTGTATTCATTTGCATAAGTCCATGCAGGAAGGATTCAGTGATGGATTGCTGCTTTGCAAAAAAGAGTCGCCACATATCTCACGCCATCCATCTGTCTCGTATAGTTTTCATTCTTACTACTGCAGTCTACACAGAAAAAGGTAGCGATCTTCAGTTGTGGAGCTGATGGTCATAGTTTGTTTTTCTTTACTCTCTCTTTTATACGTGTCTTAGAGAGAAGTCTATATTTGGCCAAATAGCTAATCTTTTAGAAGTCCTGTTTGCTCTTCAGGTTTGTTCCCACCACAAACATTTCCCTGATCAAAGCACTATTAAAGGCCCTGTTTCTTCAAACACAGGCCCCATTCCTCCACTTTCAGCTCAACCTGCTAATCTCCATGGCAACCATATAATCCCTTCTCTGCCATTTCAGGTAGCAATGACAGTGAAGAGAGTCTCATTTGAATAGACTCAACCTCAAAGTCACATCCCAAAGGTCTAGAACAGGAACATTTGCTAGAATACTTTTTGAGTGTGACTATTTACTGTTTTTTTCAAAAATGAATCACAGGATTAACTCATGTACCTGGATGTCCTCCAACTCACTGTATGCTGACATTGAAAATTGTTCTAAAATGCACACATGCAAACATTTTACAACAAAATTGACAGCACCCTAGGGGTCCACATTTTATTTTTTTGGTCTTAATGCGTATTCACGGGGAGGATAGAAAGCATAGTCCGATCATTTGCACGAAAAGAGAGCTATCAGCTAATAGCCTCTTCACTGTGGGAGTGAAAATCTGTCTGAGCAAAATCTCAACTGGGCAATTATTACACGGTATGGGGGGAGCACGGAGACATCTTTATCCTATCTCCTCTTTCTTGTTCTAACCTCATTTGTGTTAGTTCACTGTGCAGTTGAAAAAAACAGCAACAACCCAAGATTGCATCTCATAGTGATATCAATATTCATATTTTTGATCAGTGTATGTCAACTCTTGAAAGACATACAAAAATCTAAATCTTGACAGACTTTATTCTGTGTGTAGAGTTTACATTTAGCCTTTAGTTGTCAAGGAAAAGGAAAGACTACTTAAAACCTTTCTCTTAAATCCAAGTTACCTCAAATCCATAAAAATATCATTTAGCTCTCTCTCCATTTCTCCGAGCTGCTGCCTGTTGCTTTCTTAAACCCACTTTTCCCCTAAACCAATCTCTTCTGTCTCTAGAGCTAAGAGTTGTTTTGGTGCAGTGGCACATTCGTGCTCTTGTGGAATACATATGTAGCTATACTTTTTCATAATACTGTATTTTATTCAGTGATTTTCCTCACATCTTCCAAATTCTCACCTGTTTATCTATTCTCTACTGTTTGGGTTTGTTTTCTATCTGTAACTTAGCTACAAACAGCACACATTTAATAAGATAATAAATAAATAAATACCCTGGCAGAGAAGTCCTTCATTTATTTGTCAGATTTATCAGCCATAACGTTAAAACCACCTGCCTAATATTGTGAAGATCTCCCTTGTGCTAACGCAGTATGATGCTCCACACTCCTGTACACCTATCTTTTACTCTACACAACTTGTTTTTGTTCAAAATCTGACATTTTCACACGGTTCCTAAATATAACTGTGTAATTTCATCCTCTGTCCACAGGATATGAAGTTTCCATTTTCTTTTGTGCACTTTTCTGGACACAGGGTTTAGGATCTTGAAGGGTAAAATCTGATCGGCTTGCGGGAAAAGGCATTTAACACCATAACATTGTTTTTTTTTTTGGCACACCATGTTATCATTGGACCGAAAAATGTTAATGGAATCCCATCTTTAAAATGTATTAGAGTTTTATGTGAGGCACAAAAATGATAAATGGTATGTATGGGAGCTGTGGGGAAAATACTGCTACTTGGTCATCTGCCATGTCAGTCAAATTGCTTCTTTGGCCAGGTTTATTGACATAATGTACCAGACTCTGTAGGAAAGCTAGAGGTGTGATTCACTAGACTGGACTTTTTTGCTAATGTAGCTTTTAGTTATAGTTAATTTGTAGTTTAGGACATATAAGGACATATTCAGTCTCTACCACCGATAAATATTTACTTAATGACTACTTTAGCAAGACATGTTTAAACATTTCATTTTTGATTTTTAAACTATTGAGCCAAGGACTTTAAAACAAAAGTATTTTTGTTAAGAGTATCAAGCATTTCATTTTTGTGTGTACTTTGGCCCAGATATTCAGAATACATTGTATTTCTGGAGAACTCCAGCTTTGTCCTCTGGCATTCAGTTTGTAGTTTAGCAGTTCGCATGTCAACAAATTTAGCTTGCAACCAATAAAACACAGCTGGGAGAACAATGCTCTAATCTTTCCCCTGTTCTACATCCAAGTTCTCAGAGGTAAAGCCCTCTCGTGAAGGTGTGAGAGCACCGTTAGGTACTGCTTTGTGCTGTTTTTTATTCCTCTCCGTTTTATGTGCCGAGAGGAAACCAGCTCGACATTCTAAAGAAACGGACATGGCATGTAATTCTGTTCCAGTCCAGCCTACTCTGCAAGTCAACTCGCCATCAATCACCTCCAAGGCCTTAAGTGACACAAGCGTGGAAATTGCACCTCCTTTCAACAAGCCAATCAGAATCCCCTTCAATTACCTGACATTTCATTAATCTCTATCAAAGTCGTGCTAACCGCATCCAGAACTACCAGGGCTTCAGTAATCCCTGGAGGCCATTATTAAATTTGCCTGTATCATTGTAAAGGAAATGGCAAATGCCTTGGACTTAAAGGGCACCCAGCATCTGTCTCTTTAAGACTGAAATCAGCTAAATTAAAAGTGCACAGTTGGGCATAGCAACAACAAACCACATCTATGCCCTTTACAACAGGGCTTGATCAATTCTTAATGCGGCCAGCCAAACATTTTCCAACACTTACTGCCCTTTAAAATAACACTAGGTAACTAGTGTGGAAAAACATGTGCAAACATTGGCATTTGTCACTACATATGAACACCATATTCAGGTTTTAATGTCCATTTTGCAAACATTCTGCAAAAATATTGTATTTTAAGAGCTCGGTTTATTCCATTGATTATATTTTATTACGAAGTAGAATTATTTCCCTCAAAATGTGCATATAGTAGATGGCATAATGTCATAAATACACATATATCCTATATACTGAGACTCACAAGCTAGTGTGTATGTAAATTATATTGATCCCTCAAACTACAGTGAGTCTAATAGGATCTATGTAGCAATGAGAGATAGAAATGAAAGTACTGATGCCTTTACAGACATTTTACTAGATACAGTAAAAGGCATTAGCTGCTATACACAAGTAATTATAACAACTATATAACTGGTGACAACTATTACAATATTTTTACCTTGTACATAGATCACCCATAATGAGCAAAGCATTTTCTGTAACCGCTTTATCCAGTATCCTTGGCTATGGTGTGTCCATGAGAAATAAGGTGTAAGGCCATTCTATTGCAAGGCACACACTTTTTCGCACTCATTTACACCTAGAGGAGATTTAGCATAGTTAATCCAACTTCCAGAATATTTTGAGATTTCAGAAGACACCCACATGGTGAGAATGTGCAAGACTCTCTGCACAGACTGTCACCTATACAGGGACACTGTGATTGAACTCCTGACTCAGGGTTGAACGAGAGATTGAACTCCCACAGCTGTGAGGTGGTAACATTGTGATTAGATTTTCAAACTAAAACTGGATCTGAATTGTGACTGATGACACTAAAGGAGTGTTAATCTCACTCAGAAAACATGCAATGGGAGAAAGGACAAGTATCCTGAAAAAAAAAGTGAAGTCAAATGTGATCATGCAGTTAATTGGTTAAGAGACTAATATGGTGTTTTTCTTTCACTGTCCATCTGGTTGGTTTCTGTTGAATGTCTTCTTTGGAAACCAGACTAGAAAAAGTACAGTTGAAAATCCGTTGAAACTCAATTAGTTTGCAGGATTATTCCCTGGGAGATGAGGTCTTGTTGTATTGAAATTTCTCTATTGCAACATTTTATGAGCATGTTGTTATGCATCTGGTTTTGTGTGTGAGCATTATCAGGTAATAACAGCAGAGATTTGGCAGTGTTTTTAAATAGCCAAATCCCCTTAGTGTGTTATTAACTGTGTGATGAGCTGTTACTAAACTGCTGACTGACTTTCCAGTCTCAGAGTCTCTGGGCTGCTCTTACATACAGAGAGGGGGAAAAAAATGAAAGTTAGCTAGTGAGACAAAGAGGAAAAGGGTTGGGCTTTGAGTTTACATCTTCTTCTCATATATACTTAATGAACTCCACAGAGTTTAATTTGTATTTATTAGTTGCTAACCAAGTTACAATGTACAAATGTTGACCAATTTACCTTCTGAATGTTGAGACCGGTCTATGTGATATGATTACTGATGAGCAACTTTGCTTATCGTTATTCAATCCACTGATGTCTGTGAAGTGGCCAAGTTGAGTTTTGCAAGCATCTTCTCTGATTAAAGTGGGGAGATAGGGCATCAAAACGCTCGCTCTCTTCACTGCTTAATCAATATACCACTGACAATTGAGAGAGAGAGAGAGAGAGAGAGAGAGAGAGAGAGAGAGAGAGAGAGAGAGAGAGAGAATACCACTGACAACTGAAAGAGAGGTTGGAGAATGAACCCTCAAGAAAATAGTTTGCCATCTGCAATTGCCGCCTGGGGCTAAAAACAAAACTTGCATGTGAATATATTTTTAGGGAGTATGATAGAGATTGACAGAGAGAGTGAGGCTGTAAATTGAGTGTCAGAGATCTTACTGCATCTGGTAAGAAAAAGGAGAGATAGCGAGTGGGACTGAGAGACGGGGAAAGGGAGGAGGGAAAAAAGGGATGAAAGAAATTAAACCTGGGAGCTGTAACAGCGTAATAATGTTGGGTGCTGTGAGAGGTTCCCCGTCTGGACTTCTGTTGCTTTCAAAAATTATTTATAACTCTGTGGGGAGAGAGAGAAACTAATAACCTATATTAAAAAGGCTGTCTTTTTCTCAATTGCGTTTATAGTCCGAGTTTCATGGGACTCAGACAACATCTATAAAATTGCTGCCTGCTTCATTCTGGCTGAAGATTTAAACACAGGAAAAAAGATTCAAGGCTGCAGATATTAAAGGAGCAAATGTATGAGGATAATACGTACATATCACTTTTTTCTTTGTCTTTCTCCCGAAGGCTTTGACATACAGTATGTGTGTGTTTGTGCACTTGCAGTTTGGCATTGTCTCTTTAGCATGTTATTCATCTCCAAATACACCCCCAGACCCGGCTTTGCCCTGACATTCTTAAAGGTATAAAGGCTCAGTAGGGGGTATTTCCCAAGGAAATCATTTTTCCCTCTTTACTTCCTCTTATTTGTAAGATGTCCTTTCAAGCAAGAACAGCCAAAAGTTCAGTCTTCATTCTTCCCATGATTCAGGATCATGTAGTGTCCAGATGGGACTTGTCTCCTGTCTTCTGTCTGTTCTGTTCATTTTTGAAAAGAGGTAGGAGGCAGAAGCAAAGAGCTATGACCATCATTGCGAAATCAAAAGAAAAGCAGCATCTTCTCCTGTGTTTGGGAGGAAATCTCTAAGCATGACACATCCTCTCTCTCTCTCTCTCTCTCTCTCTCTCTCTCTCTCTCTCTCTCTCTCTCTCTCTCTCTCTCTCTCTCTCTCTCTCTCTCTCTCTCTCTCTCTCTACCTGCCTCTGCCTCTTTTGCTTCTACGCTTTTTTGTTCATACACTTAGCTTCAAGAGGCAGCTCTTTGTTCTGTTTTTTTTCTTTGAGTCTGAAAGCAATGTTAACAGAAACGAGAAAATGAAATAGGAAGATAATATTGAATTTGTCAGTTGATTGCAAAGGGAATGATGGGGGTTTTTTTCAGAATCAGCTGCCAAAGCTGCCTTAAATGGCATTAAAGACCATTCAGTGATATCTTCTTCAAATATAGCTACAAGGCTATATTTCAAATTGGCCTCTTATATTAACAAAAGTCATTAGGAGGTCACTCTAACCCCCACTCCGCCTCATCCCATCCTGTCTTTCTGAAATAGAGATTTCTCCACTTCAAGGACGACAGTGACAATTGAGGTCGTGAGCAGTGCAGGAAGTGACAGTTGAATGGGGCAGACAGCGAGAGAGAAAGGTTTTGATTGCAGCAAATCGATCTCTAATCACCCTGTGCTCAGCGCTTTTATCCCTGAGCTGTCTGCTGGGCTTAAGTGCGTTCAGGGATATATTTACATGCTGTGGTCAGGAGGGTCTTCAATGTCTGACTCTCTTTCTTTCCCTCGCTTTTATTCCCATTCTTCTGATTGCTACAATGTGGTATTGTAATCCTGTATGCTGGCCACCTCACACATCAAACAGCCCACCAGCCTAACATCTTTGATACTGATTGCCCACTCCAGCCACCTCTCATCAGGAGAGAGAAGAGGTTCTTTTTTATTCAACATGCTTGACCGAGGTGGATGTTTTTCAGTTTTTCTAGATTTCTTTGTCTTTCCTCTTTGAGTGTCACCTTGATCACACACCTCTGTCCTTGGTGATGTCTGTACCAGGCTCTTATCCTCTTATCTGGGAGGAGAATCACCTGATGTGATTCAAAGCTTTTGTGTGTGTGTGTGTGTGTGTGTGTGTGTGTGTGTGTGTGTGTGTGTGTGTGTGTGTGTGTGTGTGTGTGTGTGTGTGTGTGTGTGTGTGTGTGTGTGTGTGTGTGTGTGTGTGTATTTGTGTGTATTGGGAGATGAGAGGTCTTGGGGGTTGGATGCAGTTCTATCTGATCAATGCTATTTGAATAGAGGGAGACTGCAGATTGTGGAGAAGTGATAGGGTTAATGGCACTCAACATTCAGGAGCTGAAGGTGCTCCTTGACATATAGTGTTGTGCTGGTACTCTTGCCCTAGAACAGAGTGGGGAAGAAGCACTGCATGCCCTCGTCTTGGATCGACCTTTTCACAAGCAGAAAGGGTCTGTTTGTACCATAAGCCCTGTTGGTTTTCAAGCTCGTTCTGTGCCCTTGAGAATCTGACAGAGAATAGCTCAATAGTCGGTATAGTGTTTAATATGTCAGGTTTAAATTTAACACACGTGAAAATTATAGCTGCTCCATGTCACCTGGTATGACCTGCTACAGTGAACTGACGCTAAGTTACTACAGGATAAAATACACTATTAGAATAGTCAAAAAAGCCAAACCGAGCTTTGACGATAAACAAAGAAATGAAAAAACAAAGGGACAATGTTGTCTTGCAGATCAAGCTTTATTTCTCTTCTTTTTATTGTTTCAGTTTAGGCACAGAACACACTACATTGTCACATTTTCTTATGGGTGTTCATAAGGCTGCTTGAATTCTACATAAGCCCTATATCAAAGTGTACAGATGGTGTGGTAGGTAGCACTTTATTTAAAGATGGTTTGGTTCTGCCATTGCTGAAAGGGATGCAGAAAATTTACTTGACTCAAATCCTTGGTTAGTGACCAATTAAGACCCATTTTGTAAATTAGCAATAATATCCTGAGCACTATCAGGGTTTTTTTTTTTTTTTTGTGAAAAAACATCACGGCACTGTAACTGCTGCCAGTAAAGTACTTAATGATATTATAAATGCCCTTGATTGTAAAAACCCTGTATTGCTCATTACAGCTTTATATTAAATTTTAAAGCTGAGGATCCACAGAGTTCAATTCTGGGGCCCTTTTATTTATATCTCTTTATAGAAAAATGATGTTGACAATAATGTCTCTGATGCTGATATAAATTTATATGCCAGTGACATTATTATCAATTGCCTTGACCGATCTTCCGCTGAGGCAGTCTCAGATCTTCAAACAACCTTTGCAAGTGAACAGCAAAATGTAATGAAAGTGCATAGTATTCAATGCACCTTATCTCTATTCCCCAAATATACCTTGCAGGCAGACCAATAAATACTTGAGTTTTGTATTAGACAATGGTCTTTGGCTTTAATCTTTACACTGAACAAAAAAAAAACAAAACATCAAACCATCCCTGTAACGGCGTTACGTACATAATAACTACAAAGGTCGGTATATTTCATCTGGCCTTGTAGTAACATGTTTTCCAGCTTAATGATTATAATATTAATATGTTTCTCAAATTTATTATAGAGTCAGGTATTTTTTTTTCTGATGTGTTTTAATTTGTACAGTTTAAAATAAACAAATCTTAGATGCTGTCCAGAGCCTATTAAAAGAGCCTTGTGTATACTTAAATTAGATTTTAAATTAGATTGATTCACTACTGTGACTTGTAATGTACAAATAATAATTCACACACTGAGTTATAACGTTGCTTTGACCTGTGAGAATATTCATTCCTACATTCCTCTTCAGTTATAGCTTTATTGTGGTTAGGATCACTGTGGACCTTTGTTCTGTCCTAGTAACATCACGTATGAGACAGGAATACACCCAGGATGAGACATCAGTCCATTGCAACACATCTGCACACACACATAAAGACACTCATTCACCCCAGGGGGCAGTTTTATCTGCATTTCTGTAGGTATAGATTACCCTACACAGACACAGGAAGAACAATATATTAGAATATTCCTTGATCAAATTGAAACTATGGTTATGTCGGTGATCATGGAGTGATCAAGGGGTTTTCACGTTATAATCTGCTCATTACTGTATGTAAAGTGTTATCTACTTCAACATCTGTTCACACTTGCTAATGAATTAACACATACATTGATGTACTAAACTGTACATACTATACATTCACCAAAGTGTTATAGGCTTCTGTTGAAAGATAGAAATCAATATTTTTAGGTGACAAAGGCAAAGATGATTGAATTTCATAGATTTAACTTGACCATTATCATTAATCATCACAGCCTGGCTCATTAAAAACGAGGTGCAAGTTTAGCTGACCTAATCAACATTTTAAAAGCTGGGCTTAAATAGGGGAAGGTGGCTTTTTTGCTGAATTTGGTGTGTTCAAGTTCTCCCTCTCATATCTCAGTAAACGCATTACATCAGACACCTTTTCATGTCTTATCTGCCGGAATTAAAAGTGGCAAGACGACCACGAAAGGAAAGCTGAGCTAACCTTCAGAATTCATTAGATTTCCACTGTTTGTCAAAGACTTCTCCTCTTTTGATGCAATTTACATATTTATCAGAACCGATCATGATATGACGTCTTGAATTTTTTATTTCTCTGTGGCAGGAGGTAATGTGGAGACTGTGGCACTCACAAAATGTGCTGAGCTGGCTGTGTTCACCAATGGTGTGGACATAAATTCTCTCTCTCTCTCTCTCTCTCTCTCTCTCTCTCTCTCTCTCTCTCTCTCTCTCTCTCTCTCTCTTCCTTTCTCTTTTTCCCTTCATGTATCCCTGTTGGTCTTTAATTTCTCTCCCAATGGAAACAGGGAGCTCCTTATCTGTGCAGGAGTAACTGAGTTGTTGACGTCTCCGATGATTTGGCGCTGCACTGGCCTCTCTGCAGAGTACTCTGCTAGCAAGGATTCCTACTCTCATCACTCCTTTAGCACCAATAAAGTGGGCGATATATGGAAGGCAAAGGCAGTTAAGAGTCCCTTCAGAGGAGACGGCTCATGACCGCTGTTTAATGGCCTAATTGGGAGTATGTGTCTTCCACATAGAACAGCATAGCACAGCATCGGCAAAGCACTCCATAACTTAAACCACGCTATTTTCAGTTTAAGCTTATTTTTTTTCTGTTGCAGTCCTTGAGATCCTTGTAGGGGATGAAATGGAGAGAGGAAGATTGAGAGAGGGGGACTGGATAGGGAAGAATCCATACATTAAGGCATCACGTTGTCTGTCGGATGCTAAAGCAAAACAGAGTGTAACAAAACCACTGAAGCAGCAAAAAAGAAAGAAAGAAAAAAAAAGCTCAGCTGGTGGCCCAAGCACATTTGTCTTGTTTTATAAGAGCTCTTTCTTCCCCTTGACCAGGCAGAAGGAGGTAAACGGTGAGATGTGTGTGGCGCTAGGGCCCCCTGCTGATATCCAGCTCCACCTGCAGGCCACACGCTGCCAGTTCAGTGAGGTGAAGCGTGTGATGCCGCTAGAGGTACATTCTGACCACTGCCTGAATAAGGAAAGGAATGAGACAGACCCAGCATGTGAGCATCTTAAGCAGCATTAGGAGAAAAAAACTGCAGCTCACTATAATTTACCTAGTACACAGACTCTAGCAAATTAATATTCAGTAGATCTGTTGGGCCTAGTTGGACACTAATAGGAATGGTATAAGGGAGCTCAGGGCAAAATTTTGAAAACTGTTCATTTTACAGCACTTACACACACACATACACACAAGGCTGACTCCATCGCTGCTTTGTTTAAGTACGTAGCGCTTGCCTCCAGCACCTTCACAGCTATCATTTCATTGTTTTACATCTGCTGCTGGCATGTCCCAGTGGGCCAGGGCCAAGGTGTAATTTAGAACTGATGGAATTTCACAGGCATGTGAGCGGCAGGGCCTGGGCAAAAAAAAAAGTTCTCGCGTTCATGGCAAATGGGCTGGGCCTCTCCGCCGAGACTCCTGAATGGCAAAGCCATTCATCTCAGTGAAGGGCAGAGAGAGAGGGAAAAGAGGGCTCTGCTTTCATTTTCTTTTAAAAATGGAATAATGGTTTATATTTACGG
Organism: Tachysurus fulvidraco; assembly: GCF_022655615.1. Taxonomy (NCBI): domain Eukaryota; kingdom Metazoa; phylum Chordata; class Actinopteri; order Siluriformes; family Bagridae; genus Tachysurus; species Tachysurus fulvidraco. The sequence continues at coordinate 10,102,616 of NC_062531.1, read as the reverse complement.
CTCTGGTGTCAATGACGCACTCCCATGTTTTTTTGTCCGGGTGTGGAGAAAGCAGAGCTGGGGCATTTGTGTTACTAAATAAGGTTTGCTTCTGCTGAGCACACACTTGACTTGGATCAATAAGATATTAAGCTTGTGTACATGGCAATGAGCTGCATAATCACTGGAGTCATTTAGGACACGAAGAAGACGAAGAAGTGCCCAAACAATACAGCGGGCATGATATATTATTGACCGACTGTTTAATTTAAAACAGTCCAGTGAGCGTTGAAATATAAGTGCCTGTAGGAAAAGAACCATGTGCCGGTGTGTGATTTCAATAACACGTAATCAGTGATTACGGTTTGTCTCTCAGAGGATCTCAGTGGCACAGCAGTGTGACCTAGTGTCTTAGTGACAGCGGTGACAATAATTATCCCATAGCTCATCTGAGATCAGAACCTCGGTCCCTGAAGACCCCAGCTCTGTTCCCTAAAACACTGCTGGCATAACGGATCAGGCCACGCTTGTTTATACAGAGCTGGATATATGTGTACATTATTCAGGTAGCCTGATGAATAATGCATATTGGTATTTAAGATTCATTCATACTCAGGTTGACCGCTAACCCTGCCATGGCATCGGTCACGATAACCTCGTGAGTGTGTATATGAGGGTGCACCTGTGTGCTTTGAAGAGTCTGGGAATGTATGGGAATGTGTGTGGAAGGGTAGGAACATTCTTTGAAATGCTGCAGACACATCTATACACACATCTACAGACAATGTGCCTCCTTCCTGGAGTTGTGTAGCACGCTTCGCAGACTAGAATATTATTCCTGCCTCAAATGTAATCATCCATACTGAATAGGAGACAAAGAGCTGGGGATGTAGTTTAGCATGTCTGCCGATATGATAAAGCT